>NC_092006.1:10805831-10982877 GCF_044704955.1 Pristiophorus japonicus
ACTTCCCTGCCCGCCCCCTTATCCCTTTATTGGTTAAGAAACTGTCTATTTCTGTCTTAAATATATTCAATGTCCCAGCTTCCACAGCTCTCTGAGGCAGCGAATTCCACAGATTTACAACCCTCTGAGAGAAGAAATTCCTCCTCATCTCAGTTTTAAATGGGCGGCCCCTTATTCTAAGACCATGCCCCCTAGTTCTAATCTCTCCCATCAGTGGAAATATCCTCTCTGCATCCACCTTGTCGAGCCCCGTCATAATCTTATACGTTTCGATAAGATCACCTCTCATGCTTCTGAATTCCAATGAGTAGAGGCCCAACCTACGTGACCGTTCCTCATAAGTCAACCCCCTCATCTCCGGAATCAACCGAGTGAACCTTCTCTGAACTGCCTCCAAAGCAAGTATATCCTTTCGTAAATATGGAAACCAAAACTGCACGCAGTACTCCAGGTGTGGCCTCACCAATACCCTGTATAACTGGAGCAAGACTTCCCTGCTTTTATACTCCATCCCCTTTGCAATAAAGGCCAAGATTCCATTGGCCTTCCTGATCACTTGCTGTACCTGCATACTATCCTTTTGTGTTTCATGCACAAGTAACCCCCAGGTCTCGCTGTACTGCGGCACTTTGCAATCTTTCTCCGTTTAAATAATGGCCCTGAAAATCCGACGTCCCCGGGTCCGTATGGAGTGTGTACGTACCCGGGAAAGCATCGGAAAAGCCGGTTTTTGGCGCGCAATGCGCATGGCGCTGAAAACCGGCTTTTCCGATCCGTCAGGTCTCTGGCTCGATAGATCCTCCGCAAATCGGGAGCGAGGACATTTGTCAGTGGAAATTTCCCATATTTACGCTTACAAAATGTCCTCAAAAACCTTGCGCCTGAAAAAGCAGGCACATAGCTTACTGTTACAGGCGCAAGTGTTTTAAAAAAACACAAAAACATATAAAAATAAAGTTATGAAAACATATTTTATCAATAAAAACCCTCCCCACAACGGTAATTTTATTTTTAAAAACTTTTTTTTTTAAATCGGGACCATTTAAAAAAAAAAAGACATTAATAACTTTAATTTAAATGAATGTCGTGTATATTTTCTATTTTTTATTCGTGTTTTGGGTGTTTGGGGAGGGAGCGAGGTTTCTCATTCATAGTAACAGGAGTTAAGGACTTTATGGAACTCCAATGACGGTGAATGAGTATGTACTTGACCTGATTGGCTGCCCAGAGCCATGTGACACCAGCACCAGGCCTGCGCATGTGCCGACGTGCATGTGCTGCGACAGGCAGTCAGGAGAGGCCTGAGCATCGGAAAGTCGAACGTGGGCAGTCAGCTTAAGGGAGGTGTATCTTTTATTTTTCCAAAATGCCCGCCGGAAGGCCAAAACGCAATTTCAGGGCCAATAACGTGCTCTTTGATTTTTTTTCTGTCAAAGTACATGACCTCACACTTTCCAACATTATACTCTATCCGCCCAAAGGCCTGCCGATGGACGCCGGGCGGGTACTTAGCCCGAAAGATCCCTCTAAAAGAGCTGGCAGTACGGCCCGGCGGCAAAGGATCGTGCCGCCCAAGAGGGAGTCGGGCCTAGGGAGGGCGCAACTCTGAAAAGTAAATGCATCACCAAAAAAAAAAATCATCGGAACACCTTCAGGGCAACCCATCCAGGTAAGTCGTTGCTTTTAAAGACGTTTACCAACCTTCTTTTGCAGCTCTTCGTACTTACCGTCGGGGTTCGGCCGGCCTCCACACAGCGGTCCTTCCCCCTGCTGCCTCCGATTCTCGCCCGCACCAATCTGGCATCTCGGCGGGCGGGAGGCCACTTGGCCGCCGGGGGGGGGTGGGGCGCCAGCAGGCGGTTCCCGGCGGTGCTCCCCTCCCGCCCGAGTGGAAACTGGGAGCGAGGGGAAAACGGCGGGAAAAGTCGGCGGTAAGGCCACCAATATAGGGGCCAAAGAATTTGACCGAGCCACGTACGGAGCAATTAGGGCAGGTGGCCAAAAGTTTGGTCAAAGAGGCAGGTTTCAAGAAGCGTCTTGAAGGAGGAGAGGTAGAGAGGGAGGGAGTTCCAGGCAGCTGAAGGCACGGTCACCAATGGTGGAGCAATTATAATCAGTGATGCTCAAGAGGGCAGAATTAGAGGAGTGCGGCGCTCCCTCAGTACTGCCCCTCCGACAGTGCGGCGCTCCCTCAGTACTGCCCCTCCGACAGTGCGGCGCTCCCTCAGTACTGCCCCTCCGACAGTGCGGCACTCCCTCAGTACTGCCCCTCCGACAGTGCGGCGCTCCCTCAGTACTGCCCCTCCGACAGTGCGGCGCTCCCTCAGTACTGCCCCGCCGACAGTCCGGCACTCCCTCAGTACTGCCCCTCCGACAGTGCGGCGCTCCCTCAGTACTGCCCCTCCGACAGTGCGGCGCTCCCTCAGTACTGCCCCTCCTACAGTGCGGCATTCCCTCAGTACTGCCCCTCCGAACGTGCGGCGCTCACTCAGTACCGCCCCTCCGACCGTGCGGCGCTCCCTCAGTACTGCCCCTCCGACAGTGCGGGGCTCCCTCAGTACTGCCCCTCCGACAGTGCGGCGCTCCCTCAGTACTGCCCCTCCGACAGTGCGGCGCTCCCTCAGTACTGCCCCTCCGACAGTGCCAGGCTCCCTCAGTACTGCCCCTCCTACAGTGCGGCACTCCCTCAGTACTGCCCCTCCGAACGTGCGGCGCTCACTCAGTACCGCCCCTCCGACCGTGCGGCGCTCCCTCAGTACTGCCCCTCCGACCGTGCGGCGCTCCCTCAGTACTGCCCCTCCGACAGTGCGGCGCTCACTCAGTACCGCCCCTCCTACAGTGCGGCGCTCACTCAGTACCGCCCCTCCGACAGTGCGGGGCTCACTCAGTACTGGCACTGGGATTGTCGGCCTGCATTATGGGCTCGAGTCCCTGGAGTGGGGACTCGAACCCACGACCTGCTGAGCAGAGAGTGCTACGACCGAACTTCCTTCGACAGCACCCTAAAAGCCCCCAGGGTTTCCTTCTAAATCCCCCGCCCCTGGGGTCTCCCAAGTCTCCTGCCCTTGCGGCTCGCTGGCACTGGGACTCACGTAAGGCGTGAAGATCTTCACCCATCTGGGCTTCTTCTCCCCTCGAGCGTATTCGAAGCAGAACGCCATGCCTTCCTCGTCTGTGTCCCATCTTTGCATCTCCTCCCACTCAAAGGCGATTACCTGGTTCTGAGGGACAAACACGGGGCGGGGAGGGGTTAGTGACCGCACCACTGACATAGAAACATAGAAATTTACAGCGCAGGAGGCGGCCATTTTGGCCCATTGTGTCCGCGCCGGCCGACAAAGAGCCACACGGCCCTCGGTCAGCAGCCCTGAAGGTTACATATAAACCTATGAACAATGACGGAAAGGCAAAGAGCACCCGGCCCAACCAGTCCGCCTCACACAACTGCGACACCCCTTACACTGAAACATTCTACACTCCACCCCAACCAGAGCCATGTGACCTCCTGGGAGAGGCAAAAACCCGATAAAAACCCAGGCCAATTGGGGGGAAATCAATCTGGGAAAATTCCTCTCCGACCCATCCAGGCGATCGAAACTGGTCCAGGAGATCACCCTGGCCGTATTCGATTCCCGGCAGTACTTACGTAGACAAATGTAGGTCCCTTGCAGTCAGAAACAGGTGAATTTATAATGAGGAACAAAGAAATGGCAGACCAATGGAACAAATACTTTGGTTCTGTCTTCATGAAGGAAGACACAAATAATCTTCCGGAAATACCAGGGAACCGAGGGTTTAGCGAGAAGGAGGAACTGAAGGAAATCCTGATTAGTCAGGAAACTGTGTTAGGGAAATTGATGGGATTGAAGGACGATAAATCCCCAGGGCCTGATAGTCTGCATCCCAGAGTATTTAAGGAAGTGGCCCTAGAAATAGTGGATGCATTGGTGATCATTTTCCAACGTTCTATAGACTCTGGATCAGTTCCTATGGACTGGAGGGTAGCTAATGTAACACCATTTTTAAAAAAGGAGGGAGAGAGAAAACAGGTAATTATAGACCGGTTAGCCTGACATTGGTAGTGGGGAAAATGTTGGAATCAATTATTAAAGATGAAATAGCAGCGCATTTGGAAAGCAGTGACAGGATCGGTCCAAGTCAGCATGGATATATGAAAGGGAAATCCTGCTTGACAAATCTTCTAGAATTTTTTGAGGATGTAACTAGAAGAGTGGACAAGGGAGAACCAGTGAATGTGGTGTAGTTGGACTTTCAAAAGGCTTTTGACAAGGTCCCACACAAGAGATTGGTGTGCAAAATTAAAGCACATGGTATTGGGGGTAATGTACTGACGTGGATAGAGAACTGGTTGGCAGACAGGAAGCAGAGAGTCGGGATAAATGGGTCCTTTTCAGAATGGCAGGCAGTGACTAGTGGGGTGCCTCAGGGTTCAGTGCTGGGACCCCAGCTATTTACAATATACATTAACGATTTAGATGAAGGAATTGAGTGTAATATCTCCAAGTTTGCAGATGACACTAAGCTGGGTGGCAGTGTGAGCTGTGAGGAGGATGCTGAGAGGCTGCAGGATGACTTGGACAGGTTAGGTGAGTGAGCAAATGCATGGCAGATGCAGTATAATGTGGATAAATGTGAGGTTATCTACTTTGGTGGCAAAAACAGGAAGGCAGAATATTATCTGAATGGCGACAGATTCGGAAAAGGGGAGGTGCAACGAGACCTGGGTGTCATGGTACATCAGTCATTGAAAGTTGGTATGCAGGTACAGCAGGCGATAAAAGCAAGAGGATTTGAGTATAGGAGCAGGGAGGTCTTACTGCAGTTGTACAAGGCCTTGGTGAGGCCACACCTGGAACATTGTGTTCAGTTTTGGTCTCCTAATCTGAGGAAGGACATTCTTGCTATTGAGGGAGTGCAGCGAAGGTTCACCAGACTGATTCCCAGGATGGCAGGACTGACATATGAGGAGAGACTGGATCGACTGGGCTTATATTCACTGGAATTTAGAAGAATGAGAGGGGATCTCAAAGAAACATATAAAATTCTGACGGGACGGGACAGGTTAGATGCAGGAAGAATGTTCCCGATGTTGGGGAAGTCCAGAACCAGGGGTCACAGTCTAAGGATAAGAGGTAAGCCATTTAGGACCGAGATGAGGAGAAACTTCTTCACTCAGAGAGTTGTGAACCTGTGGAATTCTCTACCGCACAAAGGTGTTGAGGCCAATTCGTTAGATATATTCAAGAGGGAGTTAGATATGGCCCTTACGGCTAAGTGGAACAAGGGGTGAGAGAAAGCAGAAAAGGGGTACTGAGGGAATGATCAGCCATGATCTTATTGAATGGTAGTGCAGGCTCGAAGGGCCGAATGTCCTACTCCTGCACCTATTTTCTATGTTTCTATGTTACCATCGTATCTGCACCTGTAGCCGACACGTGCTACCATCTCCCCTCCTGACCGATTTCAATCGCTCTGCATCTTTTGGAAGAAGGTCTACTATTTTGAAGACCCTTCTTATAGCCCCTGTGGGGGGGGGGGTCATAGGAGCAGGAGGAAGCCGCTCAGCATCTCCAACCCGGTCCGCCATTCAATTAGATCATGGCTGATCTGTAGCTCAACCCAATTTATCCCTCGGTATCTTTACCCAACAGAAATTTCAGTCTAGAGAGCTCGAATTGATACCCAGCATCCAGTCTAAGACGCTTTCTAGATTTCCAGTACTGTTTTTGTGAAGAAGTGCTTCCTGACAATTCCAAAGATTCACCACCCTCTGAGTGAAGAAGTTTCTCCTCATCTCAGTCCTAAATGGCCGACCCCTTATCCTGAGACTGTGTGACCCCTGGTTCTCGACTCTCCAACCCGGGGGAAACATCCTCCCTGCATCTACCCTGTCAATCCCCTTCAGAATCTAGTGTTTCAATGAGATCACCTCTCATTCTTCTAAACTCTAGAGAATATCGGCCCAGTCTGCTCAATCTCTCCTCATAGGACAACCCTCTCATCTCAGGAATCAGTCTGGTGAACCTTCGTTGCACTCCCTCTATGGCACGTAAAACACGTGTGCACTTTTCCAGCAGTCACGGGTGGAGGATCGGGCTGGTTTCATCCCCCTCTCCCTGGGCCAAGGGTCTCACCGTGCTCACCTCCACCTCCCTCCGTCCCTCCCGTCGCTCTACCTACCTCCAGCTCTCCTTCCTCCGTGCAGGCGTGGAGTTTAAAGTGCTTGATGCTGATGGCAGTGATCACGTGACCCTTCCGCCGCGAGTCGCAGGCGCAGTGCGGGAACAGGATCTCGTTGTAGTCCTCGCACGTCCGAACCATATTCAGATACTGGGAAAGAAGGGAAACGCAGTGAATCTGGTGCGGCAAGTCCCTCTGCCGCTGGGTGCCAATGGCAACAGATAATCCGATGCCGGTGGTTAAAAACTAATCAATTCTAGATCCTGGTTCACCAATCAAACCAATTCTAGATCATGAATCACCAATCAACCAATTCTAGATCATGTATCACCAATCAACCAATTCTAGATGATGGATTACCAATCAACCAATTCTAGATCATGGATCACCAGTCAGCCAATTCTAGATCATGAATCACCAATCAACCAATTCTAGATCACGGATCAACTCATTCTAGATCACGGATCACCAACCAATTCTAGATCACGGATCACCAACCAATTCTAGATCACGGATCACCAACCAATTCTAGAGCATGGATCAACCAATTCTAGAGCATGGATCAACCAATTCTAGATCACGAACCACCAACCAATTCTCGATCATGAATCACCAATCAAACCGATTCTAGATCATGAATCACCAATCAAACCAATTCTCGATCATGAATCACAAATCAAACCAATTCTAGATCACGAATCGTCAATCAAACAATTCTAGATCATGAATCACCAATCAACCAATTCTAGATCATGAATCACCAATCAACCAATTCTAGATCATGAATCACCAATCAACCAATTCTAGATCATGAATCACCAATCAACCAATACTAGATCCTGAATCACCAACCAATTCTAGATCATGAATCACCAATCAACCAATTCTAGATCATGAATCACCAATCAAACCAATTCTAGATCATGAATCACCAACCAATTCTAGATCATGAATCACCAATCAACCAATTCTAGATCATGAATCACCAATCAAACCAATTCTAGATCATGAATCACCAATCAAACCAATTCTAGATCATGAATCACCAATCAACCAATTCTAGATCCTGAATCACCGATCAACGAATTCTAGATCATGAATCACCAATCAACCAATTCTAGATCATGGATCACCAACCAATTCTAGAGCATGGATCAACCAATTCTAGATCATGAATCGCCAATCAATTCTAGATCATGAATCGCCAATCAAACCAATTCTAGATCATGAATAACCAATGAACCAATTCTAGATCATGGCTCACCAACCAATTCTAGATCATGGCTCACCAACCAATTCTAGATCACGAATCACCAACCAATTCTAGATCACGAATCACCAACCAATTCTAGATCACGAATCACCAATCAAACAATTCTAGATCATGGATCACCAATCAAACTAATTCTAGATCATGGATCACCAGTCAACCAATTCTAGATCATGAATCACCAATCAACCAATTCTAGAGCATGGATCAATTCTAGATCACGGATAGCCAACCAATTCTAGATCACGGATTACCAACCAATTCTAGATCACGGATCACCAACCAATTTTAGATCACGGATCACCCAACCAATTCTAGATCACGGATCACCCAACCAATTCTAGATCACGAATCACCCAACCAATTCTAGATCACGAATCAGCAATCAACCAATTCTAGATCATGAATCACCAATCAAACCAATTCTAGATCATGAATCACCAATCAAACCAATTCTAGATCATGAATCACCAATCAAACTAATTCTAGATCACGAATCGCCAATCAAACAATTCTAGATCATGAATCACCAATCAACCAATTCTCGATCATGAATCACAAATCAACCAATTATAGATCATGAATCACCAATCAACCAATTCTAGATCATGAATCACCAATCAACCAATTCTAGATCATGAATCACCAATCAACCAATTCTAGATCACGAATCACCAACCAATTGTAGATCATGGATCACCAGTCAACCAATTCTAGATCATGAATCACCAATCAGCCAATTCCAGAGCATGGATCAACTAATTCTAGATCACGGATCACCAACCAATTCTAGATCACGGATCACCACACAATTCTAGATCATGGATCACCAACCAATTCTAGAGCATGGATGAACCAATTCTAGATCACGAATCACCAACCAATTCTCGATCACGAATCACCAACCAATTCTAGATCACGAATCACCAATCAACTAATTCTAGATCATGAATCGCCAATCAAACCAATTCTAGATCATGAATCGTCAATCAACCAATTCTAGATCACAAATCACCAATCAACCAATTCTAGATCATGGATCACCAACCAATTCTAAATCACGAATCACCAACCAATTCTAAATCACGAATCACCAACCAATTCTAGATCACGAATCACCAATCAACCAATTCTAGATCATGAATCACCAACCAACCAATTCTAGATCCTGAATCACCAACCAATTCTAGATCATGAATCACCAATCAATCAATTCTAGATCATGAATCACCAACTAATTCTAGATCGTGAATCACCAATCAACCAATTCTCGATCATGAATCACCAATGGAAGACACAGAGGAGAGGTTCACTTTATTGTTCGTTTAGGGACCAGACCCCTGTTAAGTGACCATTCCGGAACCACAGTTAACAAAGCATTTTTCTCTTTATTGCAGTTTTCTTGGCTTGTTCTTGGATTATTGTATCGTTCCTGATGGCGTACTGCAAGAAATTTAGTGTTGCGTTCCTGGTTTTGTATTCTTACACTTCAACGCGCAAAATAAAAGGATTTGGACGCGGAGACCCTGAACTTTGGCCATATTTCTGTGTGTTGCGGTTGACACGAGCTGGTGGAATCAGAGTTATCGCTTGCCTCAAGCTACAGTCTCACAGAAGGTAGTACGGCCTCCAACCTAATTTCCACCCCCCAGGAATCCCAGCCGAACCAATTCCAGATTGTGGATCTCAAGACCAACCAATTCTGGATCACGGATTACAGACCAGCCCATTCTAGATCATGCATCACCAATCAACCTAGATTACGAATCCCAAATCAACCAATTCAATATCCTCGATCCCAATCCCAAATCACTAGCCAGAAATCCAAAATCACGAATCAATAATTTCACACAGCCAACGTTACAATGCCCCAGAATGCTCTACAGGGCTGTAGTGATACCCGCCCTCCTGTATGACTCAGAGACCATGTACAGTAGACACCTCAAGTCGCTGGAGAAATACCACCAACGATGTCTCCGCAAGATCCTACAAATCCCTTGGGAGGACAGACGCACCAACGTTAGCGTCCTCAACCAGGCCAACATCCCCAGCATTGAAGCACTGACCACACTTGATCAGCTCCGCTGGACGGGCCACATCGTTCGCATGCCTGACACGAGACTCCCAAAGCAAGCGCTCTATTCGGAACTCCTTCACGGCAAACGAGCCAAAGGTGGGCAGCGGAAACGTTACAGGGACACCGTCAAAACCTCCCTGATAAAGTGCAACATTCCCCACTGACACCTGGGAGTCCCTGGGCCAAAGACCAGACCGCCCTAAGTGAAGAAAGTGCATCTGGGAGGGCACTGAGCACCTCGAGCCTCGTCGCCGAGAGCGTGCAGAAACCAAGCGCAGGCAGCGGAAGGAGCGTGCGGCAAACCTGTCCCACCCTCCCCTTCCCTCAACCACTGTCTGTCTCACCTGTGACAGGGACTGTGGCTCTCGTATTGGACTGTTCAACCACCGAAGGACTCATGTTAAGAATGGAAGCAAGTCTTCCTCGATTCCGAGGGACTGCCTATGATGATGCCCCGAAAGTGCAGTGAGAATACGGAACGGGCCAATACTAAAACTGACGGACTATCGCGCCCTCTGCCCCTTGCCACTCACCATGACCATCTTACGCTGCTCCGCCACTTTCTGCAGCTGGTAGGCCTTCTCTCCGGCCTTGATGGAGCCCCGCTTCACATCTTCCACAGCCTTGAGGAGCGAGAGAGTCGGGAAAAACACACAGACGGAGCATCAGCAATCACAGCTTCAGCCGGGCAAAACTCTACAAATATCTAAGGGCAAGCAACTTAGAATCATAGAAGGATACCGCACAGGAGGATCCCATTGGGCCCATGGAGCCCGTGCTGTGCCGGCTCTGTGACAGAGCGATCCAATCAGTCCCACTCCCCCCTGCTCTTTCCCCACAGCCCGGCACATTTCCCCCCTTCCAGTATTTACCCAATTCCCCCGTTTGAAAGTCCCGATTGAATCTGCTCCCACCGCCCTTTCAGGCAGCGCGTTCCCGATCACAACATCTCGCTGCATCAAAACACATTCTCCCCATCTCCCCCTCTGGTTCCATCGCCGATTATCGTCAATCTGTGTCCCTCTGGTTACCCACCCTCCTGCCCCCGGGAATAGTCTCTCCTGATTTACTCCTCAAAACCCCTCGTGATAGTGAACCCCTCGATTAAACCTTCTCTGCTCCGAGGGGAATAACCCCGGCTTCTCCAGTCTCTCCCAGTCACTGAAGGCCCTCATCCCCCGGGACCATTCTGGTCAATCTCCTCCCCACCCTCCCCAAGGCCGTGACATCCTCCTTAAAGTACGGGGCCCAGTATTGGACGACCACCGGACATCTCAAAGCGCTTCACAGCCAATGAAGTACTTTTTGACGTGCAGTCACTGTTGTATTGTGGGAAATGCCAATTTGCGCACAGCAAGCTCCCACACACAGCAATGTGATAATGACCCAGATCATCTGTTTCTTCAGGGATAAATATTGGCCCTAGGACACCGGCGAGAACTCCACTGCGCTTCTTCGAAATAGTGGCCATGGGATCGTTTACGTCCACCTGAGTACGCAGACAGGGCCTCAGTTTAACGTCTCATCCGAAAGACAGCACCTACGACAGTGCATCGCTCCCTCAGTATCGCCCCTCCGACAGTGCATCGCTCCCTCAGTATCGCCCCTCCAACAGTGCAGCGCTCCCTCAGTACTGCCCCTCCGACAGTGCATCGCTCCCTCAGTACCGCCCCTCCAACAGTGCAGCGCTCCCTCAGTACTGTCCCTCCGACAGTGCAGCGCTCCCTCAGTACCGCCCCTCCGACAATGCGGCACTCCCTCAGTACTGCCCCTCCGACAGTGCGGCGCTCCCTCAGTAACGCCCCTCCGACAGTGCGGCGCTCCCTCAGTACCGCCTCTCCAACAGTGCAGCGCTCCCTCAGTACCGCCCCTCCAACAGTGCAGCACTCCCTCAGTATCGCCCCTCCAACAGTGCGACGCTCCCTCAGTACTGCCCCTCTGACAGTGCGCCGCTCCCTCAGTACCGCCCCTCCGACAGTGCGACGCTCCCTCAGTACTGCCCCTCTGACAGTGCGGGGCTCCCTCAGTACCGCCCCTCCGACAGTGCGACGCTCCCTCAGTACTGCCCCTCTGACAGTGCGGGGCTCCCTCAGTACCGCCCCTCCGACAGTGCGACGCTCCCTCAGTACTGCCCCTCTGACAGTGCGGCGCTCCCTCAGTACCGCCCCTCCAATAGCGCAGTACGGCGCTCCATCAGCACTGCACTGGGAGTGCCGGCCTGGAATATGTGCTCAAGCCCCTGGCGTGGGACTCGAACCGACAACCTTCTGACTCAAAGGCAAGAGAGAGAGAGCTACCAACTGAACCACAGCTAATAGGGGAATAACTGGCATGCAGGACAGTCTGGGTCACTGGAAAGAAAGACACAAATACATTTAAAGAAACACTTGCATTTCTACAGTGCTTTCCACGACTTTGGGCACTTCACGGCCAATGAAGTACTTTTGGAGTGTAGTCACTGTTGTAATGTAGGAAAAGCAGAGCAGGTCTCCAGTCGTCCTGGTTAACCCTTGCCCCTGGACCGAGACCTCGCTCTGTCAAGCCCGTGTGGTGGCTGGTGTGCAACGGTCACCCCACGTTAAAAAAATTCACCCACAGGCATCTTCCACCCTTCAATTGGAGTTCAGGACTGGAACATCTGGTCCTTCATCGAAACACCTGCGAACTCTCGTGGAAGCAAGTCATCCTCGTTCGAGGGACCGCCTAGGCTGATGGTAGGACACGCGGCAGCCAATTTGGCAGCGATTCCCTCTCCCCCGCTTAAGTGGGAACGGTAGCCAAAAAGATTTCGCTCTAGTTTCTCAGCTCCTTCCTCCCAACTGCTCCAACGAGGAGGTCCCGACAGGATCGGGAAAGCAGTGTCATTTTGGCAGCAGAGCGACGAGTGTCCGATTCGGAATTTGCCCTCTTGCAACGGGGGATTTTAATAAGTGACTCATTAGCGTCTGTGCAGTTTGTCCTGCGATTGGACATTCACTGCAAAGCACGGTTAGTTTGCACAGTGCCGGCTCAATCCCAGACACCATTAAGCACTTTATGCTATTCTCGCCCTCACCCTCGACTATCGCCCTCACCCTCGACTATCGCCCTCACCCTCGACTATCGCCCTCACCCTCGACTATCGCCCTCCCACCCGTAAGGTGCTCACTCGCGCTGGAGTTTGGCGTCCGCCGTGCCTCACCGGGTCTTACTCTCATTTCGAGTCCCACTCCAGCAAATTGAGTCCATAATCCAGGTCAACACTCCCAGTGCCAGTACTGAGGGAGCGGCGCATTGTCAGAGGGGCAGTACTGAGGGAGTGCCGCACTGTCGGAGGGGCAGTACTGAGGGAGCGCCGCACTGTCGGAGGGGCAGTACTGAGGGAGCGCCGCACTGTCAGAGGGGCAGTACTGAGGGAGCGCCGCACTGTCAGAGGGGCAGTACTGAGGGAGTGCCGCACTGTCGGAGGGGCAGTACTGAGGGAGCGCCGCACTGTCAGAGGGGCAGTACTGAGGGAGCGGCGCATTGTCAGAGGGGCAGTACTGAGGGAGCGCCGCACTGTCAGAGGGGCAGTACTGAGGGAGCGCCGCACTGTCAGAGGGGCAGTACTGAGGGAGTGCCGCACTGTCAGAGGGGCGGTACTGAGGGAGCGCCGCACTGTCGGAGGGGCAGTACTGAGGGAGCGCCGCACTGTTGGAGGGGCCATCTTTCGGATGAGACATTAAACCGAGGCCCCGTCTGCCCTCTCGGGTGGATGTAAAAGATCCCGGGGGCCACTATTGGAAGAAGAGCAGGGGGAGTTCTCCCCGGTGTCCTGGGGCCAATATTTATCCCTCGGCCAACAGATGATCTGGGTCATTATCACATTGCTGTGTGTGGGAGCTTGCTGTGCGCAAATTGGCTCCCGAACCCTAAATTCAGTGACTACACACCAAAAGTACTTCATTGGCTGTAAAGCGCCTTGAGACATCATCATCATGGGCGATCCCTCGAAACGAGGATAACTTGCTTCCACGCCGGAAAGGGATGAGTTCACAGGTGTTTCAGTGAAGGACCTGATATTCCGGATCCCGAACTACATCCTGAAGGCTGGAAGATGCCTGTGGGTGGATTGTTTTAACGTGGGGTGGCCGTTGCACACCAGCCACCACACGGGCTTGGTCCAGCGGTCGTGGAAGGCGCTGTATAAACAAGTCTTGCTTATTCTATGCAACATATCGGTGATTTAACCCCTCGGGCCCCGGGAGGGGCTCCGATTACCTGGTGGAAGAAGTAGATGACGGCCAGGACGCTGTCATTGAGCAGGGCCTCCTCCTCTGCAGTGAACAGCCACTTCCTGATGGTGAGACAGGTCCCGGAGATGGCCGACGTGTAGTTCTGGACGTACAGCTTGTGAGGAAATTCGTTCGGCGCCAACTTACGCACTGCGGGGGGGAGGGAGAAAGCATCGGCCGGTCAGGGTCGCGGGTGTAGAACCGGGGGTGCAAAACGCTGGGACCGAAGTGACCCACCGCGGGAAACGTTTGTTTTTACCGACCGGCACGGTGGCCTCTTGAGCAAAATTCCTCTCTTTGGCTTATCTTTTTTCAGCGGCCCGGATGACGGTCGCAATGGGGGCGGATTTAAATGGAGAAGGATTGCAAAGTGCCGCAGTACAGCGGGACCTGGGGGGTACTGGTGCATGAAACACAAGAGGATAGTATGCAGGTACAGCAAGTGATCAGGAAGGCCAATGGAATCTTGGCCTTTATTGCAAAGGGGATGGAGTATAAAAGCAGAGAAGTCTTGCTCCAGTTATACAGGGTATTGGTGAGGCCACACCTGGAGTACTGCGTGCAGTTTTGGTTTCCATATTTACGAAAGGATATCTTTGCTTTGGAGGCAGTTCAGAGAAGGTTCACTCGGTTGATTCCGGGGATGAGGGGGTTGACTTATGAGGAAAGGTTGAGGAGGTTGGGCCTCTACTCATTGGAATTCAGAAGAATGAGAGGTGATCTTATCGAAACGTATCAGATTATGAGGGGGCTCGACAAGGTGGATGCAGAGAGGATGTTTCCACTGATGGGGGAGACTAGAACTAGGGGGCACGGTCTTAGAATAAGGGGCCGCCCATTTAAAACTGAGATGAGGAGGAATTTCTTCTCTCAGAGGGTTGTAAATCTGTGGAATTCTCTGCCTCAGAGAGCTGTGGAGGCTGGGGCATTGAATAAATTTAAGACAGAAATAGACAGTTTCTGAACCAATAAGGGGATAAGGGGGCGGGCAGGGAAGTGGAGCCGAGTCCATGATCGGATCAGCCATGATCGTATTAAATGGTGGAGCAGGCTCGAGGGGCCGAATGGCCGACTCCTGCTCCTGTTTCTGATGTTCTTATATACAGCGGTGAGCAGCAGCGCGCAGTCTAGAGGGCCGGAAGTTGGGGGGGGGGGCAGAGTATCCAGCCGCTGTCAGTCGTCAGCGTGGCGCTGATGACGTCATCAGGGCTCCGCGTCATCACGGCGCTCTCCTTCACTTAAAGGGGACGGCCGCCGCGAGCTCTGCCATTCCTAAACTTCGGCCCACTGGGCCAGCAGGGAGGGGTTGGGGCTGGGCCAGCGGCCAGGCACACCCAAGGGTGGGGGGTGCGTGTCAGGCTGTCTGTTGGCGGCCCGGCTGAACCCGGGGCAGGTGGTGGGGGCATAATTGTCGACCCGACTTGGCCGACAAAAAAAAAACATGGCAGCCGCTGCAGTGCGCCCTCCGCTTTAATGGCAGCCGCACCGCCATTTTAGAAGCACTCCCAGCTCAGTGCACCGGCAGAAAAATCTGCCCTTGGCACCGCGAGCAAGCTTTGTTCGGCGGGATTTCGTCGTCGGGGGCGGTGTGTGCTCTGACGACGCACTTAGGACAGATTTGGCAGCAGCGGAGTGGTAGTGGGGGGGCGCGGGGGAGCGGGTCACCGCCGGAGCGGAATTTTCAAAATGGCGGCCGTTCCACGATTAAAATCGGCGGCCATTGCACTCTGGAGCGCGGCAGCCGTTTACCGGCGGTCACGGGCCTTACGGGAGCGGGGCACTTTCAGCAAAGCGCGGCGGGGCAAGTGGGCAATGGACGCAACCAGAAAATCGGCCAATGGTCGGCGCGCGTTCCGTGGTCACGCTGTCGCGCGCTGAACCGCGAGGGGACGAAGGTTTCCCGTTCGGTGGATGTGCTCACTGGGTTTGCATCAACAGCAACACTAAAGCAGCAGACCTTACAATAGATGGAGGCAGGGGGCGCGGGGGGGGGTGGGGGGCGTGTATTGAGCGATGAGGAGAGATTGAACAGACGAGGCCTTGAGGGCTGGATTTTCCGGGTTTGGCGTGAAAGGCGGCGGTGAGCTCTCGTGCGCCCCGCCGCGATCCTCTGCTCTGGTTTGTGACACCGGCAGGACGTTTGGACCTTTGGCCCGATCCGTCCGCCCGGACATGCGCCCGCAACGACCGCCTGGGAAACCAGAGCGGTCCGGCATAGCCGGCGGCGGTGAAGATGGTAAAGTACTCCGCAGGCACGTGCGAGCGTTTGTTCTTCACATTTTTTTTTAGCGATTTGTGTTGTGGTGGCACGGGCAATGGTTTGGGAATATTTAAGGTTTTTTTTTTTAAGGTTTTTTCTCGGGCCACTCTCGGAGCGCACGCGGCCCGGCATGTTAGTTGGTGAGTTTCCCGTCCTTGAGCCTCGAACGTTGTACAACGCCTCCCTTCGCGCTGCGCCCCCTGACGCAGGGCCCAGATGCCAAAACTTCCTCAGCAAAGCACAACCCATTCCCGGCCGGAAAACTTTCCCGCCCCGACTCAGTTTTCGTCCCCAAAACAGAAAAACCTAAAATTCAGCCTCGAGAGTTGAGAAGAATGAGAGGTGATGAAAACATAAGAAATAGGAGCAGGAGTCGGCCATACGGCCCCTCGAGCCTGCTCCGCCATTCAATACGATCATGGCTGATCCGATCATGGACTCAGCTCCACTTCCCTGCCCGCCCTCTTATCGGTTAAGAAACTGTCTACCTCTGTCTTAAATATATTCAATGTCCCAGCTTCCACAGCTCTCTGAGGCAGCGAATTCCACAGATTTACAACCCTCTGAGAAGAAAATCCTCCTCATCTCAGGCCAGAAAAAACAGCAAACCTGAGGACTGGGAGAAATTTAGAATTCAGCAGAGGAGGACAAAGGGTTTAATTAGATGGGGGAAATAGAGTATGAGAGGAAGCTTGCGGGTAACATAAAAACTGACTGCAAAAGCTTCTATAGATATGTGAAGGGAAAAAGATTAGTGAAGACAAATGTAGGTCCCTTACAGTCAGAATCAGGTGAATTTATAATGGGGAACAAAGAAATGGCAGACCAGTTGAACAAATACTTTGGTTCTGTCTTCACTAAGGAAGACACAAATAACCTTCCGGAAATACGAGGGGACCGAGGGTCTAGCGAGAAGGAGGAACTAAAGGAAATCCTTATTAGTCATCAAATTGTGTTAGGAAAATTGATGGGATTGAAGGCCGATAAATCCCCAGGACCTGATAGTCTGCATCCCAGAGTACTTAAGGAAGTTGCCCTAGAAATAGTGGATGCAATGGTGATCATTTTCCAACATTCTGTAGACTCTGGATCAGTTCCAATGGATTGGAGGGTAGCTAATGTAACACCACTTTTTAAAAAAGGAGGGAGAGAAAACAGGGAATTATAGACCGGTTAGCCTGACATCGGTGGTAAAGATGTAATAGCAGCGCATTTGGAAAGCAGTGACAGGATCGGTCCAAGTCAGCATGGATTAATGAAAGGGAAATCATGCTTGACAAATCTTCTAGCATTTTTTGAGGATGTAATTTTAGAGTGGATAAGGGAGAACCAGTGGATGTGGTGTATTTAGACTTTCAAAAGGCTTTTGACAAGGTCCCACATAAGAGATTAGTGAGCAAAATTAAAGCACATGGTATTGGGTGTAATGTATTGACGTGGATAGAGAACTGGTTGGCAGATAGGAAGCAGAGAGTCGGGATAAACGGGTCCTTTTCAGAATGGCAGGCAGTGACTAGTGGAGTGCCGCAGGGCTCAGTGCTGGGACCCTAGCTATTTAAAATATACCTTCGTGATTTAGACGAAGGAATTGAAAGTAATATCTCCAAGTTTGCAGATGACACTAGGCTGGGTGGCAGTGTGAGCAGTGAGGAGGATGCTAAGATGCTAAGAGACTGCAGGGTGATTTGGACAGGTTAGGTGAGTGGGCAAATGCATGGCAGATGCAGTATAATGTGGATAAATGTGAGGTTATCCACTTTGGTGGTAAAAACACGAAGGCAGAATATTATCTGAATGGTGACAGATTAGGAAAAGGGGAGGTGCAACGAGACCTGGGTGTCATGGTACATAAGTCATTGAAGGTTGGCATGCACGTACAGCAGGCGGTGAAGAAAGCAAATTGCATGTTGGCCTTCATAGCGCGAGGATTCGTGCATAGGAACAGGGAGGTCTTACTACAGTTGTACAGGGCCTTGGTAAGGCCACACCTTGAATATTGTGTACAGTTTTGGTCTCCTAATCTGAGGAAGGACATTCTTGCTATTGAGGGAGTGCAGCGAAGGTTCACCAGACTGATTCCCGGGATGACAGGACTGACATATGAGGAGAGACTGGATCAACTAGGCTTGTATTCACTGGAATTTAGAAGAATGAGAGGGAATCTCACAGAAACATATAAAATTCTGACGGGATTGGACAGGTTAGATGCAGTAAGAATGTTCCCGATGTTGGGGAAGTCCAGAACCAGGTGTCATAGTCTAAGGGTAAGGGGTAAGCCATTTAGGACCGAGATGAGGAGAAACTTCTTCACCCAGAGAGTGGTGAACCTGTGGAATTCTCTACTACAGAAAGTTGTTGAGGCCAGTCAGTTAGATATATTCAAAAGGGAGTTAGATGTGGCCCTTACAGCTAAAGGGATCAAGGGGTGTGGAGAGAAAGCAGGAATGGGATACTGAAGTTGCATGATCAGCCATGATCATATTGAATGGTGGTGCAGGCTCGAAGGGCCGAATGGCCTGATCCTGCATCTATTTTCTGTGTTTCTATGTTTAAATGGGCGACCCCTTATTCTAAGATTATGCCCCCTAGTTCTCGTCTCATTGAAATATACAACATTCTAACAGGGCTTGACAGGGTAGATGCAGGGAGGATGTTTCCCCCGGGCTGGGGAGTCTAGAACCAGGGATCACACAGTCTCAGGGTAAGGGCTCGGCCATTTAGGACTGAGATGAGGAGGAATTTCTTCACTCAGAGGGTGGTGAATCTTTGGAATTCTCTGTCCCAGAGGGCTGTGGAGGCTCAGTCGTTGAGTATATTCAAGACAGAGATCGATAAATTTTTGGATATTAAGAGAATCGAGGGATATGGAGATCGGGCGGGAAAGTGGAGCTGAGGTCGAAGATCAGCCGTGATCCCATTGAATGGCAGAGCAGGCTCAAGGGGCCGAATGGCCGACTCCTGCTCCTATTTCTTATACAACAGGATGAACCAAGGAGGGATATATTTGCATTGGAAGCAGTTCAAAGAAGGTTCACTCGGTTGATTCCGGAGATGAAGGCGATGTCTTATGAAGAAAGGTTGAGCAGGTTGGGCCTGTACTCACTGGAGTTTAGACGAATGAGAGGTGGTCTTATTGACATGTATAAGATTCTGAGGGGGCTGGACAGGGTCGGTGCAGAGAGGGGGAATCCAGAACTCGGGGGTATAGTTTCAGAAAAAGTGGTCGCCCATTTAATCTGTGAATCTGTGGAATTCTCTGCCCCAGAGAGCTGTGGAGGCTGGGTCACTGAATATATTCAAGGCAGAGAGAGACAGTTTTTTGGGTATTAAGGGATCGAGGGATATGGAGCTGGGGCGGGAAAGTGGAGTTGAGGTCGAAGATCAACCATGATCTCATTGAATGGCGGAGCAGGCTCGAGGGGCAGAATGGCTGACTCCTGCTCCTAATTCTGATATTCTTAATGTCTTGATGGCCGTCAACTTTCCCTTTCCCTGTGGGCGCCGGCCCGTGCCAGGTTTACAGTCCCACAGCCGCCCACTTGTGAGCCATCTGGAAAGCGAGTGTCGGGAGGCTATTCGGGCATGGGAGCCTCACGGCTGAGCCCTGGCTGATTTGCCCAACCGCCCCCCCCCCCCCCCCCCCATCTCCATTGGCTACCCCAGCTCAGATCAGCTAATGCAGCAGAGATCGGGGTCACGGCTAAGATCAGCCCAATCTGTGCAACTGACTGCCACGCAAGCTCGTTTCTTTAACCATAACCGATCAGGTATTTACAACATTGTTGAGCCAGTGTAGAGGGAGCTTTACTCTGTATCTAACCCCGTGCTGTACCTGCCCTGGGAGTGTTTGATGGGACAGTGTAGAGGGAGCTTTACTCTGTATCTAACCCCGTGCTGTACCTGCCCTGGGAGTGTTTGATGGGACAGTGTAGAGGGAGCTTTACTCTGTATCTAACCCCGTGCTGTACCAGCCCTGGGAGTGTTTGATGCTCAGCTGACGATGTACTGAATAAAGTGAAATTAAAAGGAATGCCTACACACAGATTTCAGAGGTTACAGACGGGTCAGTAAATTACACTGAGCTCTGTCAGTAACTCACTTACCGAAGGAGTGATTCACCACTTCGAATAACGCAAAGTAGTTTGCTGTGATGCTGTCCATTCCGATCTGGGACGCAACAGCCTAGAAAACACACACAGGCGTAGTGGGTGGGAGGGACTGAGAGAGAGAGGGAGAGAGAGGGATAGACAGAGAGCGAGCGAGATAGACAGAGAGAGCGAGCGAGATAGGCAGAGAGAGCGAGCGAGATAGGCAGAGAGAGCGAGCGATAGGCAGAGAGAGCGAGAGCCAGGGAGAGCGAGGGAGAGACAGGGAGAGCGAGGGAGAGACAGGGAGAGCGAGGGAGAGACAGGGAGAGCGAGGGAGAGACAGGGAGAGCGAGGGAGAGACAGGGAGAGCGAGGGAGAGACAGAGAGAGCGAGGGAGAGACGGGGAGAGACAGGGAGAGACGGGGAGAGCGAGGGAGAGACAGGGAGAGACAGGGAGAGCGAGGGAGAGACAGGGAGAGCGAGGGAGAGACAGGGAGAGCGAGGGAGAGACAGGGAGAGCGAGGGAGAGACAGGGAGAGCGAGGGAGAGCGAGGGAGAGCGAGGGAGAGCGAGGGAGAGCCAGGGAGAGACAGGGAGAGACAGGGAGAGACAGGGAGAGCGAGGGAGAGACAGGGAGAGCGAGGGAGAGAGACAGGGAGAGCGAGGGAGAGACAGGGAGAGCGAGGGAGAGCGAGGGAGAGACAGGGAGAGCGAGGGAGAGCCAGGGAGAGACAGGGAGAGCGAGGGAGAGCGAGGGAGAGACAGGGAGAGACAGGGAGAGACAGGGAGAGACAGGGAGAGACAGGGAGAGACAGGGAGAGCCAGGGAGAGACAGGGAGAGACAGGGAGAGACAGGGAGAGACAGGGAGAGACAGGGAGAGACAGGGAGAGCGAGGGAGAGCGAGGGAGAGCGAGGGAGAGCGAGGGAGAGCGAGGGAGAGCGAGGGAGAGCGAGGGAGAGCGAGGGAGAGCGAGGGAGAGCGAGGGAGAGCGAGGGAGAGCGAGGGAGAGCGAGGGAGAGCGAGGGAGAGCGAGGGAGAGCGAGGGAGAGCGAGGGAGAGACAGGGAGAGACAGGGAGAGACAGGGAGAGACAGGGAGAGACAGGGAGAGACAGGGAGAGCGAGGGAGAGCGAGGGAGAGACAGGGAGAGCGAGGGAGAGACAGGGAGAGCGAGGGAGAGACAGGGAGAGACAGGGAGAGCGAGGGAGAGACAGGGAGAGCGAGGGAGAGACAGGGAGAGCGAGGGAGAGACAGGGAGAGCGAGGGAGAGACAGGGAGAGCGAGGGAGAGCGAGGGAGAGCGAGGGAGAGCGAGGGAGAGACAGGGAGAGCGAGGGAGAGACAGGGAGAGCGAGGGAGAGACAGGGAGAGCGAGGGAGAGCCAGGGAGAGCCAGGGAGAGCCAGGGAGAGCCAGGGAGAGACAGGGAGAGACAGGGAGAGACAGGGAGAGACAGGGAGAGACAGGGAGAGACAGGGAGAGACAGGGAGAGACAGGGAGAGACAGGGAGAGACAGGGAGAGACAGGGAGAGACAGGGAGAGCCAGGGAGAGCCAGGGAGAGCCAGGGAGAGCCAGGGAGAGACAGGGAGAGCGAGGGAGAGACAGGGAGAGCGAGGGAGAGACAGGGAGAGCGAGGGAGAGACAGGGAGAGCGAGGGAGAGACAGGGAGAGCGAGGGAGAGCGAGGGAGAGCGAGGGAGAGCGAGGGAGAGCGAGGGAGAGCGAGGGAGAGCGAGGGAGAGCCAGGGAGAGCGAGGGAGAGCGAGGGAGAGCCAGGGAGAGCGAGGGAGAGACAGGGAGAGACAGGGAGAGACAGGGAGAGACAGGGAGAGACAGGGAGAGACAGGGAGAGACAGGGAGAGCGAGGGAGAGCGCGGGAGAGATGGGGAGAGATGGGGAGAGCGGGGAGCGAGGGACGGGGAGAGGGGGAGCGAGCGACGGGGAGAGGGGGAGCGAGCGGCGGGGAGAGGGGGAGCGAGGGACGGGGAGAGGGGGAGCGAGCGACGGGGAGAGGGGGAGCGAGGGACGGGGAGAGGGGGAGCGAGGGACGGGGAGAGGGGGAGCGAGGGACGGGGAGAGGGGGAGCGAGGGACGGGGAGAGGGGGAGCGAGGGACGGGGAGAGGGGGAGCGAGGGACGGGGAGAGGGGGAGCGAGGGACGGGGAGAGGGGAGCGAGGGACGGGGAGAGGGGGAGCGAGGGACGGGGAGAGGGGGAGCGAGCGACGGGGAGAGGGGGAGCGAGGGACGGGGAGAGGGGGAGCGAGGGACGGGGAGAGGGGGAGCGAGGGACGGGGAGAGGGGGAGCGAGGGACGGGGAGAGGGGGAGCGAGGGACGGGGAGAGGGGGAGCGAGGGACGGGGAGAGGGGGAGCGAGGGACGGGGAGAGGGGGAGCGAGGGACGGGGAGAGGGGGAGCGAGCGACGGGGAGAGGGGGAGCGAGCGACGGGGAGAGGGGGAGCGAGGGACGGGGAGAGGGGGAGCGAGGGACGGGGAGAGGGGGAGCGAGCGACGGGGAGAGGGGGAGCGAGGGACGGGGAGAGGGGGAGCGAGGGACGGGGAGAGGGGGAGCGAGGGACGGGGAGAGGGGGAGCGAGGGACGGGGAGAGGGGGAGCGAGGGACGGGGAGAGGGGGAGCGAGGGACGGGGAGAGGGGGAGCGAGGGACGGGGAGAGGGGGAGCGAGGGACGGGGAGAGGGGGAGCGAGGGACGGGGAGAGGGGGAGCGAGCGACGGGGAGAGGGGGAGCGAGGGACGGGGAGAGGGGGAGCGAGGGACGGGGAGAGGGGGAGCGAGGGACGGGGAGAGGGGGAGCGAGGGACGGGGAGAGGGGGAGCGAGGGACGGGGAGAGGGGGAGCGAGGGACGGGGAGAGGGGGAGCGAGGGACGGGGAGAGGGGGAGCGAGGGACGGGGAGAGGGGGAGCGAGGGACGGGGAGAGGGGGAGCGAGGGACGGGGAGAGGGGGAGCGAGGGACGGGGAGAGGGGGAGCGAGGGACGGGGAGAGGGGGAGCGAGGGACGGGGAGAGGGGGAGCGAGGGACGGGGAGAGGGGGAGCGAGGGACGGGGAGAGGGGGAGCGAGGGACGGGGAGAGGGGGAGCGAGGGACGGGGAGAGGGGGAGCGAGGGACGGGGAGAGGGGGAGCGAGGGACGGGGAGAGGGGGAGCGAGGGACGGGGAGAGGGGGAGCGAGGGACGGGGAGAGGGGGAGCGAGGGACGGGGAGAGGGGGAGCGAGGGACGGGGAGAGGGGGAGCGAGGGACGGGGAGAGGGGGAGCGAGGGACGGGGAGAGGGGGAGCGAGGGACGGGGAGAGGGGGAGCGAGGGACGGGGAGAGGGGGAGCGAGGGACGGGGAGAGGGGGAGCGAGGGACGGGGAGAGGGGGAGCGAGGGACGGGGAGAGGGGGAGCGAGGGACGGGGAGAGGGGGAGCGAGGGACGGGGAGAGGGGGAGCGAGGGACGGGGAGAGAGAGACAGAGAGACAGATACAGAGAGAGAGTTGAGCATCCTAATTGACGGCACCTCCGGTTGCTAGCGGTAACGTGCCCTGTCCCGTACCTGGTAAACCTGGTCGGTGGTGCTATTCTTCTTCACCTTCACCGTCACCGTGGTCTTGTCGGGAAATGCTATCCGCAGCTCCACCTCCGACACCCCGTTGAAGTTCTGTGTGGGGCAAAGCAAAGTGGGGTTTTGACAGAGGAGATCGAGTGAAACTGTTTCCAGTAGCAGGAGGGTTGGTAACAACAACAACTTGTATTTATATAACGCCTTTAACGTAGTAAAACGTCCCAAGGCGCTTCACAGCAGCGTTACAGACAAAACAGATACATTTGACATAAGAAGAAATTAGGGGCAGGTGACCAAAAGTTTGGTCAATGGGGTCGGGTTTAAGGAGCGTCTTGAAGGGGGAGAGAGAGGCGGAGAGGTTTAAGGAGGGAGTTCCAGAGCTTGGGGCCCAGGCAGCTGAAGGCACGGCCACCGATGGTGGAGCGATTATAATCAGGAATGGTCAGGAGGGCAGAATTAGAGGAGCACAGAGATCTCGGGCGGTTGTGGGGCTGGAGGTTACAGCGATAGGGAGGGGTGTAGGGGCTGGAGGAGGTTACAGAGATAGGGAGGGGTGTAGGGGCTGGAGGAGATTACAGAGATAGGGAGGGGTGTAGGGGCTGGAGGAGATTACAGAGATAGGGAGGGGCGAGGGCCATGGAGGGATTTGTAAGCAAGGATGAGAATTTTCAAATCGAGGCGTTGCTTAACCGGGAACCGATGTGGGTCAGCGAGCACAGGGGGTGATGGGTGAGCGGGACACGGGGGTAGCCAGGTTTTGGATCACCTCGAGTTTACATCGGATAGAATGTGGGGGACCAGCCAGGAGTGCGTTGGAATAGTCAAGTCTAAAGGTAACAGATGAGGTTTTCAGCAACGGATGAGCTGAGGCAGGGGCTGAGACAGGCGATGTTACGGAGGTGGATATAGGCAGTCTTAGTTATGCCGCAGATAAGTGGCCAGAAGCTCATTTCAGGATCAGATATGGTGCCTAGATTGCGAACAGTCTGGTTTTGCTTCATGGGTTCTATTGTGTTCCTGACACAGATGAGGCTGCACACAGGGAGGTTAAAGTAACAGTGACCTCAGTCTTTATTAAGACACTCCAGAGTGAGGAACAGGCCTTAGGGGCCGGCTTATATACAGTGCTCTCAAGGGATGCTGGGATCCCTTGGGACTTCAGGGGATGCGCTCCCTGGTGGCAGAACATGGGAGTGCATGCTTTACAGATACACAACATCACTCCCCCCCAAAGTCAAAGTGAAAACTATTTACAAGGTGAGGGGGTCGGGAGCCTTTCTTTCCCTGGTGGACCGCCTCGGTACAAATGTCTGTTCTGGTGTGTTGGCTGTGCCCTCGCTGGGCTGGCGTGTTGTTGGCCCTGCAGGGCTGCTGGGTGAGTCTGGCCTTGCTGGGCTGTTGGACGTGATGGGTTCGGGGTGGTGTCGTTGATCCTTTGGGTGTGTGTTGTGGGCTCGAGAAAGGTGGTGTCTGCTGTGGGTTGTTCAGGGCAGTCTGTGAACCGCAGCCTCGTTTGGTCCAGGTGCTTTCTGCAAATTTGTCCATTGTCTAGTTTGCAGGGGTCGAGCGCTAGTCATAAACCAGCTGGTGGCCGCAATGTTGTGGTACTGGCTGGTCACTTTGACCCCTCCCCCTGCGTTTGTCGCCAAGATACAGAAGAAGCTGGTGGACTTCTTCTGGAACAACAGGAAGCACTGGGTCTCTGCGGCGGTCTTGAGTCTCCCCCTTAGGGAGGGCGGTCAGTCGTTGGTGTGCGTCGGCACCCAGCTAGCGACTTTCCGTCTTCAGACCCTGCAGAGATACTTGTACGTCAAGCCCCCTCCTAGGTGGTGCGCTCTGGCGAGGTATTTCTTCTGCCAGCAGCACAGCCTCAACTACGACACGCAGCTCCTGTTTGTGAGCTTGGGGGGGCGTCAGGATCTCCGTCCAGGAGCTGCCTGTCTTTTACAAGGAACTCACCAGGGTCTGGAACAAAGTCTCCACCAAGCGCAGCTCTCCACCGGCTGGAGTGGCGGCTGTCCTGCAGGAGCCGCTGCTCGGGAACCCGTACCTCCACGACCGAGGTTTTAGGTGGCAGTCGTACGAGAGGGTTGTGGCTGGTGAGGTGACCAGGGTCAGGGACCTGCTCGATGGCGGAGGAGCGAGCTGGATGGCGCCACACACGCTGGCACGGCGCCTAAATTCAGCCGACGTCCACCGCGCGGCCGATGCCATCGAGTCGCTAAAAACAGCTCTGGGCCCTGACTCCGTTAGGTGAGTCGAGGAGGCTCAAGCACGGGGGGGCCGGGGGAGATCCCGTCTGAACTGACCCCCGTCCGGACGGAATTCCTCATCGGCGCCAAACCCCGGAACCTCCCTCGGGAGCCGGCACCTCACAACTTGAGCCGCCTCGGGGAAATCCCCTCCGTGCCTTTCAGTTCCGCACAGAGGGGTTTCCTGTACGGGCTGCTCCTGCACACTCCCAACCTTGCCATCCTCGTCTGCCGTCCGGACACGCCATGGCGTACCATCTTGCCGTCCGGAGGAGGCGGGAGTCCTCCCACTATTTATCGGGGACTTGGCCTGGAGGGTGGTGCACAGAGCAGTCCTGTGCAACACATTTTTAAGCCGGTTCACGGGCTCCCAGGCCGCCTGCAATTTCTGCGGTCTGGAAGAGTCCGTGTTCCACGTTTTTACTGAATGTGCGAGGTTGCAGCCCCTGTTCCACTATTTAAAGGGGCTGCTCCTGAAATTCTGCCTGCACTTCAGTCCCACACTCCTGATCTTTGGGCACCCTGTAAGGAAGGGAGCGGGTAGGTCCGAAGGCCTCCTCGTAGGACTGCTCCTGGGCACGGCCATGGGTGCTATCAGCCAGTCCAGGCAGCGGGCGGTTGAGGGGGTCGTTCAGCCCGACTGCCTGCCTCTCTTCCGCGCCTACATCCGGGCCAGGGTGTCCCTGGAGATGGAGCATGCGATGTCCACCGGTACGCTCGCGGCCTTCCGCGAGAGGTGGGCGCCGGAGGGACTGGAGTGTATCATCACCCCCGGCAACCAAATTGTAATTTGATTTTATATGTTTTAAAGTTTAATTTGTTTTAATTGCCGGTTTTAGTGTCTCCCTCCCCTTTTATAGGGGGTACGTAAAATATATGGTTTTCATGCCCCACAAAAAAAAAAAAAAAATTTTTAAAAAAGGGCAGTTGAAAAGTGTCTGGAGTGGGGGGCACTTGAACTAATGTTTATTTTGTGTCCCCAAAAGAGTTGTCTAGTTTGACTACAAACACCCGACTCCCTTCTTTAGCTATCACTGTGCCCGCGATCCACTTGGGACCATGTCCATAGTTTAGCACATACACAGGGTCATTCAGATCAATTTCCCGTGACACAGTGGCGCGACCATCGTTTACATTTTGTTGCTGCCGCCTGCTCTCTACCTGATCATGCAGGTTGGGGTGAACCAGCGAGAGTCTGGTTTTAAGTGTCCTTTTCATGAGTAGCTCAGCCGGGGGCACCCCTGTGAGCGAGTGGGGTCTCGTGCGGTAGCTGAGCAGTACTCGGGACAGGCGGGTTTGGAGTGAGCCTTCTGTGACTTGTTTAAGGCTCTGTTTGATTGTTTGTACTGCCCGCTCTGCCTGCCCATTGGAGGCTGGTTTAAACGGGGGCCGAGGTGACATGTTTGATCCCATTGCGGGTCATGAATTCTTTAAATTCGGCACTGGTGAAACATGGCCCGTTGTCACTGACCAGTATGTCAGGCAGGCCGTGGGTGGCAAACATGGCCCTCAGGCTTTCAATGGTGGCGGTGGCGGTGCTTCCCGACATTATTTCACATTCAATCCATTTTGAAAAAGCATCCACCACCACCAGGAACATTTTACCGAGAAACGGGCCCGCATAGTCGACATGGATCCTCGACCATGGTCTAGAGGGCCAGGACCACAAACTTAGTGGTGCCTCTCTGGGCGCGTTGCTCAACTGAGCACACACGCTGCATTGCCGTACACAGGACTCTAAGTCAGAGTCAATACCGGCCACCACACGTGGGATCTGGCTATCGCTTTCATCATTACTATACCCGGGTGTGTGCTGTGGAGATCCGAGATGAATGTCTCCCTGCCCTTTTTGGGTAGCACTACGCGGTTACCCCACAACAGGCAGTCTGCCTGAATGGACAGCTCGTCCTTTCATCGCTGGAACGACTTGATTAGCTCTTGCATTTCAACGGGGATGCTGGCCCAGCTCCCATGCAGTACACAGTTTTTTTACTAGGGACAGCAGAGGATCTTGGCTGGTCCAAGTCCTAATCTGGCAGGCCGTGACAGGTGATTTATCATTTTCAAATGCTTCCATGACCATCAACAAGTCTGCGGGCTGCGCCACCATCAACAAGTTTGCAGGCTGCGCCATTTCCATCCCTGTGGTGGGCAATGGTAGCCGACTGAGAGCATCCGCACAGTTCTCGGTGCCTGGCCTGTGGCGGATGATATAGTTATAAGCCGATAGCGCGAGTGCCCACCTTTGTATGCGGGCTGAGGCATTAGTATTTATCCCCTTGTTTTCAGCGAACAGGGATATGAGGGGCTTGTGATCGGTTTCCAGCTCAAATTTGAGACCAAACAGGTACTGATGCATTTTCTTTATCACGAACACACACGCTAATTCCTCTTTCTCAATCATGCTGTAGGCCCTCTCGGCCTTAGACAAGCTCTTGGAGTCATATGCGAAAGGTTGCAACTTCCCCGCAACGTTAGCTTGTTGTAATACACACCCAACTCCGTACGACGACGCATCACATGCTAGCACAAGTCTTTTACACGGGTTATACAATACAAGCAGCTTGTTGGAGCATAAAATGTTTCTGGCTTTCTCAAAAGCAATTACTTGCTTTTTTTTCCCGATACCCAGTTCTCACCTTTACGCAGTAACACATGTAGGGGCTCTAAGAGGATGCTTAACCCCGGTAGGAAGTTACCAAATTAGTTGAGTCGTCCCAGGAATGACCGCAGCTCCGTGACGTTCTGTGGCCTGGGCGCGTTCCTGATAGCCTCTGCCTTGGCGTCTGTGGGCCGAATGCCGTCCGCCGCGATCTTTCTCCCCAAAAACTCCACTTCTGTTACCATGAAGATGCATTTCGACCTCTTCAGCCGCAGCCCTTCGCGATCCAGTCGCTGGAGGACCTCCAGGTGTCCCGACCCGTGACCAATATGTCGTCCTGAAAAACCACCGTGCGTGGTACCAACTTGAGTAGGCTCTCCATGTTTCTCTGGAAGATCACTGCAGCCGACCGAATTCCAAATGGGCATCTGTTGTAGATGAACAGTCCCTTGTGCGTGTTGATGCAGGTGAGGCCCTTCGAAGACTCCTCCAGCTCCTGCATCTTGTGGGCCGAAGTCAGGTCGAGCTTGGTGAACGTCTTGCCTCCTGCCAGCATCGCAAATAGGTCGTCTGCCTTAGGTAGCGGGTATTGGTCCTGTTGCGAGAAACGATTAATAGTTACTTTATAATCGCCGCAAATCCTGACCGTGCCATCACTTTTGAGTACTGGAACAATCGGGCTGGCCCACTCGCTGAATTCCACTGGGGAGATGATGCCCTCGCGTTGCAGCCTGTCCAGCTCGATTTCCACTCTCTCCCTCATCATGTGAGGTACCGCTCGCGCCTTGTGGTGAATGGGTCGTGCCTCTGGGACCAAGTGAATCCGCACCTTCGCCCCGGAAAAGTTTCCAATGCCTGGCTCAAGGAGGGAAGGAAATTTGTTAAGAACCTGGGTACATGAGGCCTCATCGACATGTGATAGCGCTCGGATGTCATCCCAGTTCCAGTGGATTTTGCCCAGCCAGCTCCTTTCAAGCAGTGTGAGGCCATCGCCCGGGAGAATCCAGAGTGGCAGTTCGTGCACCGTGCCCTCGTAGGTGACCTTGACCATGGCGCTGCCCAGAACAGTGATAAGCTCTTTGGTGTACGTTCTCAGTTTCATGTGGATGGGGCTCAGGGCTGGTCTGAGTGCCTTGTTGCACCACAGTCTCTCAAACATCTTTTTACTCATGATGGATTGGCTAGCGCCAGTGTCCAGTTCCATGGCTACGGGTAAGCCATTCAATTTTACATTTAGCATTATAGGTGGACATTTCGGCGAAAATGTGTGCACCCAGTGTACTTCAGCATCTGCCTCCTCTCTCTGAGGCTCAAAATTGCTTTGATCCACCATGGACCGATCTTCCCCTGCCACGTGGTGGTTAGCAGGTTTTGCAGAGCTTGCAGCTCGGCTACAAGCTCGTTGGAGGTGCACCATTGTTCCACAGCTCTTGCAAACATACCCTTTGAAGCGGCATGAATAGGCTGAATGGAAGCCTCCACAACACCAACAAGGTGTGAATTGCCTTGCATTCATCCTTTGTTGCGGACTCCGAGTCATCCGGGTCACCTGAGGCCTGCTGGCAGTTGCAGACTCGTGGGTTCTGCCCTGTACATTTCTGCTCACAAACACAGTTCCAGTTAATTTATGAACATTGCTAGCACTTGTGTGCTGAGAGATTTGTTTGGTGTTATCACTGGTGGACATAAACGCCTGTGCTATCGCAATGGCCTTACTGAGGGACGGTGTCTCTACAGTCAAAAGTTTTCGTAGGATGGTCTCGTGGCCAATGCCCAGTACAAAAAAGTCTCTGAGCATTTGCTCCAGGTCGCCATCAAACTCACATTGTCCTGCAAGTCGCCTTAGCTCGGCGACGTAGCTCGCCACTTCCTGACCTTCAGATCGCTGGCACGTGTAGAACCGATACCTCGCACGCTCTCCCTCGGGTTAAGATGCTCCCGAACCAGTGTACACAGCTCCTCATACGACTTATCTGTGGGTTTCACCGGAGCCAGAAGACTCTTCATGAGGCTGTAGGTCGGTGCCCCGCAGACTATGAGGAGGACCACTCTCCTTTTTGCAGCGCTTCCTTCTCCGTCCAGCTCGTTGGCTACGAAGTACTGGTCTAGCCGTTCGACATAGACTTCCCAGTCCTCACCCTCCGACAACGTCTCCAGGATGCCTACAGTTTGTTGCATCTTTGCGTTGAATTCGTATACTCGTCGCCAATTGTTGTGCTCCGAACACAGATGAGACTGCACATAGGGAGGTTAAAGTAACAGTGACCTCAATCTTTAATAAGACACTCCAGAGTGAGGAACAGGCCTTAGGGGCCGGCTTATATACAGTGCTCCCAAGGGATGCTGGGATCCCTTGGGACTTCAGGGGATGCGCTCCCTGGTGGCAAAACATGGGAGTACATGCTTTACAGATACACAACAGGTTCTTTGCTAAAGAATTCATAGCAACACATTGCTATTAAGAACTAGTTGGTTTATTAGCAAAGGTTTAACAATCACACTACACATTACCAGTTCATCCACCAGGCTCATCGTGGATCACCCGAACCCAAGTGGCCAGGGTTTTATTGAGTCTTGTGAACATCGCGTGAATGATTAATGCACTGCCAACTCTACAATTATTTTAGACAGAACTTTAAATCAAGTGCCCTGTCTTGGGCAGAGGGAGAAGGGGGCGCAAGAGAGGGGGCGCGAGAGAAAGGCCGCGCGAGAGGGAGGGAGCGGGAGCGCGCGAAAGGGAGCGAGAGGCAGCGCACGACGGGGCGCGAGGGAGAGAGCGACAGAGCGCGAGGGAGTGAGCGACAGAGGGAGGGAGCGAGAGAAACAGAGCGAGACAGAGAGAGAAAGAGAGAGAGAGAGAGCTTCCGCTGACTGGGGATGAGCTGAGGCGGCTGATTCAATTGCAACAGACGTGGTGTCAGTTCCGCTCAGCGCTGTGTGTGAGCTGCACCAGACAGATAATACTGGGACCGAGGAGATGGGTGAGCATCTGCAAGAGGCCAGGACACGGCACCACTTGTGCGACCAGCCATGTGTGACAACAGTCCTGACACTCAGCACTTCTCTCCTTCCCTGTGTAGATGCCCACGGGCCGCTGTGTCTGTGATCAGCCTCTGCCGGGTGCAGTGGCCTGTCGTGTGCCTGGTCAGCCGTGCGCTGAGCTAACAAGCCTTCCTGTCGCCGACAATCGCAGCACACTCACCTCGTCCGACTCCGAGAGGAACTCCTGCACCGTATCGCTCTCACCGATGACGCGCACAGAACACACTGCCAAACAGAGGGGAGAGGGCCGTTAGTCGGTGGACGGGGAGTTGAACTTCCGGTTGCAAGCTTCGCACACCGGCCACGCACACACACCCTCCACTCACATTCCTGCCCACGAGATGTCCCCCTCCCCTCCTGAAAGCACAAGTTCCCATGCACCTACACTGAAGAGCCCTGGGACACGCGATGTGCTTTCGGTGTCAGCCGTGGCTCAGTGCGCAGCACTCTCGTCTTCGAGGCAGAAGGTTGCGGGTACAAGTCCCACTCCAGGGACTTGAGCACAAAAATCTAGGCTGACACTCCCAGTGCAGTGCTGAGGGAGCGCCGCACTGTCGGAGGGGCGGTGCTGAGGGAGCGCCGCTCTGTCGGAGGGGCGGTGCTGAGGGAGCGCCGCACTGTCGGAGGGGCGGTGCTGAGGGAGCGCCGCTCTGTCGGAGGGGCGGTGCTGAGGGAGCGCCGCACTGTCGGAGGGGCGGTGCTGAGGGAGCGCCGCTCTGTCGGAGGGGCGGTGCTGAGGGAGCGCCGCACTGTCGGAGGGGCGGTGCTGAGGGAGCGCCGCTCTGTCGGAGGGGCGGTGCTGAGGGAGCGCCGCACTGTCGGAGGGGCGGTGCTGAGGGAGCGCCGCACTGTCGGAGGGGCGGTGCTGAGGGAGCGCCGCTCTGTCGGAGGGGCGGTGCTGAGGGAGCGCCGCTCTGTCGGAGGGGCGGTGCTGAGGGAGCGCCGCTCTGTCGGAGGGGCGGTGCTGAGGGAGCGCCGTACTGCGCTGTCGGAGGGGCAGTACTGAGGGAGCGCCGCTCTGTCGGAGGGGCAGTACTGAGGGAGCGCCGCTCTGTCGGAGGGGCAGTACTGAGGGAGTGCCGCACTGTCGGAGGTGCCGTCGTTCAGATGAGACGTTAAACCAAGGCCCCGTCTGCCCTCTCGGGTGGATGTAAAAGATCCCACGGCCAGTATTGGAAGAAGAGCAGAGGAGCTCCCCCCCACCTGGTGTCCTGCGTCCAATATTTATCCCTCAACCAAACAGGTCATTAGCGTGTGGCTGTCTGCGGGAGCTTGCTGTGCTCAAAATGGCCGCAGCAAGCATCCCGCAAACAGTGACCGCAGTTCAGAAAAAGTACGACGTTGGCTGCGAAGGGCTTTGGGACGTCACGAGGGGGTGAAAGGGCGCGGTAGAAAGGGGAGACCTTTCCCTGTAAACGCTCGGCTGGCTGGGGGAGGGGCCTCACCTTTCTCGAGGTACTCCTCCAGGCCCCGTCGCCGCGCGTCCAGCTGCTGCTCGGACAGGGAGAAGGGCCACTTGCCCGGCGGCCGGGAGAAGCCGAAGTCGGAGAACTCCCGCTTCAGGTTCTGGTGCAGGACGGCAAACTCCCGGTAACGCTTGGAGCACAGCTGGCGGCCGGCCATGCAGATGTTGTAGACCTGGAAAAGTGCGAACGGCCCGCGTCAGACAGACAAACAACAACAACAACTTGCGTCTATATCGCGCCTTAAATGTCCCAAGGTGCTTGCCAGCAGTGTGATTGGACAAAACGGGGCACAGGAAGAGGCGTGAGTTCTGGGGCCAGGGGCCCAGGGGCAGCACGGGCCCAGCCCACACTGTGCGATATGTGAGCGCACTGGGTCCGTGCAGCAGAGCTGGTCTCCAGTCGTCCTGGTTAACCCTTGCCCCTGGACCAAGATCTCGCTCTGTCAAGCCCCGTGTGGTGGCTGGTGAGCAACGGTCACCCCACGTTAAAAATATCCACCCACAGGCACCTTCCACCCTTCAGGATGGAGTTCGGGATCCGGAATATTAGGTCCTTCATTGAAACGTCTGTGAGCTCATCCCTTTTTGGCGTGGGAGCAAGTCATCCTCGATACAAGGGACCGCCTATGATGATGAGGACAAAACAGATAAATTTGACAAGAAATTAGGGCAGGTTACCAAAAGCTTGGTCAAAGAGGTGGGTTTTAAGGAGCGTCTTGAAGGAGGAGAGAGAGGCGGAGAGGTTTAGGGAGGGAGTTCCAGAGCTTGGGGCCCAGGCAACTGAAGGCACGGCCACCGATGGTGGAGCGATTATAATCAGGGATGCTCAGGAGGGCAGAGTTAGAGGAGCGCAGAGATCTAGGGGGAGGAGGGGGTTGTGGGTCTGGAGGAGATTACAGAGATAGTGAGGGGGTGAGGGCCATGACATGGATGGAGAATTTTGAAATTGAGGTGTTGCTTAACCGGGAGCAAATGTAGGTCGGCGAGCACAGGGGGTGATGGGTGAGCGGGACTCGGTGCGAATTAGGACACGGGGGTAGTGAGCACAGGGGGTGATGGGTGAGTGGGACTCGGTGCGAGTTAGGACACGGGGCAGTGAGCACAGGGGGTGATGGGTGAGCGGGACTCGGTGCGAGTTAGGACACGGGGGCAGCGAGCACAGAGGGTGATGGGTGAGCGGGACTCGGTGCGAGTTAGGACACGGGGCAGTGAGCACAGGGGGTGATGGGTGAGCGGGACTGGGTGTGAGTTAGGACACGGGGGCTGCGAGCACAGGGGGTGATGGGTGAGTGGGACTCGGTGCGAGTTAGGACACGGGGGCAGCGAGCACAGAGGGTGATGGGTGAGCGGGACTCGGTGCGAGTTAGGACACGGGGGCAGTGAGCACAGGGGGTGATGGGTGAGTGGGACTCGGTGCCAGTTAGGACATGGGGCAGCGAGCACAGGGGGTGATGGGTGAGCGGGACTCAGTGCGAGTTAGAACACAGGGGCAGTGAGCACAGGGGGTGATGGGTGAGTGGGACTCGGTGCCAGTTAGGACATGGGGCAGCCGAGTTTGGGATCACCTCTAATTTGCCTAGGGTAGAATGTGGGAGGCCAGCCAGGAGTGCGTTGGAATCGTCAAGTCTGGAGGTAACTAAGGCACGGATGAGGGTTTCAGCAGCAGATGAGCTGCGACAGGGGCGGAGACGGGCGATGTTACGGGGGGGGAAATAGGCCGGTTTAGTTAAGCCGCGGTTGTGTGGCCGGAAGCTAATTCAAAGGGCAGTGAGTAACGGTTGTCGCTGGGGAGTCACAACAGCCGAGACCACACCTGGAGTACTGCGTTCTGTTTAGTCTCCGTATTTACGAAAGGATATACTTGCATTGGAAGCTGTTCAGAGAAGGTTCACTCGGTTGATTCCTGAAATGAGGGGGTTGTCTTATGAGGAAAGGTTGAGCAGGTTGGGCCTGTACTCATTGGAGTTTAGAAGAATGAGAGGTGATCTTAGTGAAACCTATAAGATTCTGAGGGGGCTGGGCAGGGTAGATGCAGAGAGGATGTTTCCCCTCGTGGGGGAATCTAGAACTAGGGGGCACATAGTTTCAGAATAAGGGGCCGCCCATTTAAAACTGAGATGAGGAGGAATTTCTTCTCAGAGGGTTGTAAATCTGTGGAATTCTCTGCCCCAGAGAGCTGTGGAGGCTGGGACATTGAATATATTTAAGGCGGAGATAGACAGATTTTTGAACGATAAGGGAGTGAAGGGTTATGGGGAGCGGGCGGAGAAGTGGAGTTGAGTCCATGATCAGATCAGCCATGATCGTATTAAATGGCGGAGCAGGCTCGAGGGGCCGAATGGCCGACTCCTGCTCCTATTTCTTAAGTTCTGATGGGCCAGATCTTCAGGCATTGGTCTATCTCCTCTGGCACGGCACAAGGTGGGAGTTAGGACCGAGGGCAGCCTTCAGTACAGTCGGGATAAGTGGGATGCTCTGAGCAAGCAGAGAGGGTCATCAAACATCTGACACTCTGGACAACCACAGAGGGTACAGGGCTGGGCCTCCCCACGACAGTTAAAACCGACCAAACACTTGCTCTCAAATCCCTCCGTGGCCTCGCCCCCTCCCTATCTCAGTCACTTCCTCCACTCCTACAAACACCTCCCCCCCCCACCCCGAGATCTCTGCCCTCCTCCAATTCTGCCCCCCTGACCATCCCCGATTTCCATCGCTCCACCATCAGTGACCGTGCCTTCAGCTGCCTGGGCCCCGAGCTCTGGAACTCCCTCCCTAAACCTCTCCGCCTCTCTCTCCTCCTTAAAACCGACCTCTTTGACCCAGCTTTTGGTCGCCTGTCCCAATATCTCCTTATACGGCTTGGTGTCAAATTTTGTTTGATAATCGCTCCTGTGAAGCGCCTTGGGACATTTTTACTACGTTAAAGGCGCTATATGAATGCATGTTGTTGAGTAATGGAAATGCTGCCGCTCTCTCTCTCTCTCAACAGCAGCAGACTGCTCTGGCGATCATCCAGTCACGAAGACCCCGACGTCACTACCTTTCTGCTTCTGTCCCCGGGGAAAGGAGGGGGATCAGTGAACTTCTGCAATACCTCCCCCTCAGCCCACCCAAGCCGAGCCAACGTCCCCTTCTCCCCCCCCCCCCCCCAAAATAAAGTCCCGCAGTCGTCCACCCTATGTATCGGGGAGAGACTGAATACATGGCAAATGCGGTATACAGCAGATAAATGTGAGGTATAATGTGGATAAATGTGAGGTTATCCACTTTGGTGGTAAAAACAGGAAGGCAGATTATCTGAATGGCGGCAGATTAGGAAAAGGGGAGGTGCAACGAGACCTGGGTGTCATGGTACATCAGTCATCGAAAGTTGGCATGCAGGTACAGCAGGCGGTGAAGAAGGCAAGTGGCATGTTGGCCTTCATAGCGAGAGGATTTGAGTACAGGAGCAGGGAGGTCTTACTGCAGTTGTACAGGGCCTTGGTGAGGCCACACCTTGAATATTGTGTACAGTTTTGGTCTCCTAATCTGAGGAAGGACGTTCTTGCTATTGAGGGAGTGCAGCAGAGGTTCACCAGACTGATTCCCGGGATGGCAGGACTGACATATGAGGAAAGACTGGATCGACTGGGCTGATATTCACTGGAGTTTAGAAGAATGAGAGGGGATCTCATAGAAACATATAAAATTCTGACGGGATTGGACAGGTTAGATGCAGGAAGAATGAGCCCGATGTTGGGGAAGTCCAGATCCAGGGGTCACAGTCTAAGGATAAGGGGTAAGCCATTTAGGACCGAGATGAGGAGAAACTTCTTCACTCAGAGAATTGTGAACCTGTGGAATTCTTTACCACAGAAAGTTGTTGAGGCCAGTTCGTTAGATATATTCAAAAGGGAGTTAGATGTGGTCCTTACGGCTAAAGGGATCAAGGGGTATGGAGAGAAAGCAGGAATGGGGTACTGAAGTTGCATGATCAGCCATGATCATATTGAATCATAGAATCATAGAAAATAGGTGCAGGAGCAGGCCATTCAGCCCTTCTAGCCTGCACCGCCATTCAATGAGTTCATGGCTGAACATGAAACTTCAGTACCCCCTTCCTGCTTTCTCGATAGAAATGGTGGTGCAGGCTCGAAGGGCCCAATGGCCTACTCCTGCATCTATTTTCTATGTTTCTATGTTTCTAAACGGGAGAATGCAGCACATGAAGCTTGCCTTTTTAAACTAACAAATTAAAATTCACCCCCAATATAAAATCACATGCTAAACTTTGTTTCATTTTTCTTTTCCCTTTTCTACTATGTAGTATCAAAACACTTTGGCTGACTTTTATGCATGGCATATATATCAGGTGGACGGGCACCCACTCTGCACACCTAATGACGTTGCCTGGAGGTTCAATTGATGTTGTAGTTCTTAATAGCAATGTGGTGCGATGAATTCTTGAGCAAAGAACCCAGGAAGCAAATACATCCCAGTATTACTCGCAACATGTCTTCAGGGCTGTGGTGATACCCGCCCTCCTGTATGGCTCAGAGACATGGACCATGTACAGTAGACACCTCAAGTCGCTGGAGAAATACCACCAACGATGTCTCACAAGATCCTGCAAATCCCCTGGGAGGACAGACGCACCAACGTTAGCGTCCTCGACCAGGCCAACATCCCCAGCATCGAAGCACTGACCACACTCGACCAGCTCCGCTGGGCAGGGCCACATTGTCCGCATGTCCCCCAGACACGAGACTCCCAAAGCACGCGTTCTACTCGGAACTCCTTCACGGCAAACGAGCCAAAGGTGGGCAGAGGAAACGTTACAAGGGACCACTCTCAAAGCCTCCCTGGTAAAGTGCAACATCCCCACCGACACCTGGGAGTCCCTGGGCCCAAAGACCAGTCCGCCCGAAGTGGAGGAAGTGCATCCGGGAGGGCGCTGAGCACCTCGAGTCTCGTCGCCGAGAGCGTGCAGAAACCAAGCGCAGGCAGCGGAAGGAGCGTGCGGCAAACCAGTCCCACCCGCCCCTTCCCTCAACCACTGTCTGTCCCACCTGTGACAGGGACTGTGGCTCTCGTATTGGACTGTTCAGCCACCTGAGGACTCACTCAGGAGTTGAAGCAAGTCTTCCTCGATTCCGAGGGACTGCCTATGATGATGACGACTCACCACAAACTTCTCGCCGTTTTGCTCGATGTGCTTGTAGCTGGGAATGGAGATGGGGATGGCCTGCTTCTCCGTGTAGTCGTAGAAAGACTGCCCCGAGGAATCGTCGCCAGGGTCTAAGTTTTCCACCTCGTGAGGGGGTACGGATAGGACAGTGAGCAGCAACTCCTTGTCCCCGGCCCTGATCAGGTCCACCACCTGCTTGTGCGTCGCCCCCTCCACGTTCATTGCGTTTCTAAAGGGTGGAAAGAACAACAGATTACACCAACTCCCCCAGCCTGGTCGCTGAACTATTTACAGTTCACTTAAAAAATTGCAAAGTGCCGCAGTACAGCGGGACCTGGGGGTTACTTGTGCATGAAACACAAAAGGATAGTATGCAGGTACAGCAAGTGATCAGGAAGGGCCAATGGTATCTTGGCCTTTATTACAAAGGGGATGGAGTATAAAAGCAGGGAAGTCTTGCTACAGTTATACAGGGTATTGGTGAGGCCACACCTGGAGTACTGCGTGCAGTTTTCGTCTCCGTATTTACGAAAGGGTATACTTGCATTGGAGGCAGTTCAGAGAAGGTTCACTCGGTTGATTCCGGGGATGAGGGGGTTGACATGAGGAAAGGTTGAGTAGGTTGGGCCTATGTATATTGGAATTCAGAAGAATGAGAGGTGATCTTATTGAAACATATCAGATTATGAGGGGGCTTGACAAGGTGGATGCAGAGAGGATGTTTCCACTGATGGGGGAGACTAAAACTAGGGGGCATGATCTTAGAATAAGGGGCCACCCATTTAAAACTGAGATGAGGAGGAATTTCGTCTCTCAGAGGGTTGTAAATCTGTGGAATGCGCTGCCTCAGAGAGCTGTGGAGGCCGGGACATTGAATTAATTTAAGACAGAGATGGACAGTTTCTTAACCGATAAGGGGATAAGAGGGCGGGCAGGGAAGTGGAGCTGAGTCCATGATCGGATCAGCCATGGTCATATTAAATGGCGGAGCAGGCCCGAGGGGCCGAATGGTCGACTCCTGCTCCTATTTCTTATCTTCTTATGACAAGGTGGATGCAGAGAGGATATTTCCACTCATAGAGGAAACTAAAACTAGGGGGCATAGTTTCAGAATAAGGGGCCCCCCATTTAAGATGGAGATGAGGAGGAATTTATTTTCTCTGGGAGTTGTAAATCTGTGGAATTCTCTGGCTGTGGAGGCTGGGTCATTGAATATATTTAAGGTGGAGATAGATTTTTGAGCGATAAGGGAGTAAAGGGCTATGGGGAGCGGGCAGGGAAGTGGAGCTGAGTCCATGATCAGATCAGCCGTGATCGTATTAAATGGCGGAGCAGGATCGAGGGGCTGAATGGCCGACTCCTGCTCCTATTTCTTATGTTCTTATTTATTTACCGCGTTGACGGTTTAGACGGAGCGACCGATAGTTTAGAATGCGGACAGGGGATAAAGAAATAAAGGACTTGCATTTCTATTGCGCCCTTCCCGTCCATGGGACGTCCCAAAGCACTTTACATCCAATGTAGTAAATCTTTTAAGTGGGTTTCGCTGTTGCAATGCGGCAGCCAATTTGCGCACAGCAAGCTCCCACACACAGCGATGTGATACTGACCAGATCATCTGTTTTAGTGATGTTGGTTGTGGGATAAATATTGGCCCCAGGACACCGGGGAGAACTCCCCATGCTCTTCTTCCAATAGTGGCCCCGGGATCTTTTACATCCACCCGAGAGGGCAGACGGGGCCTCAGTTTAACGTCTCATCTGAAAGACGGCACCTCCGACAGTGCGGCACTCCCTCAGTACTGTCCCTCCGACAGTGCAGTGCTCCCTCAGTTCTGCCCCTCCGACAGTGCGGCGCTCCCTCAGTACAGCCCCTCCGACAGTGCGGCGCTCCCTCAGTACTGCTCCTCCGACAGTGCGGCGCTCCCTCAGTACCGCCCCTCCGATAGTGCGGTGCTCCCTCAGTATTGCCCCTCCGACAGTGCGGCGCTCCCTCAGTACTGCCCCTCCGACACTGCGGTGCTCCCTCAGTACTGCCCCTCCGACAGTGCGGCGCTCCCTCAGTACTGCCTCTCCGACAGTGTGCTGCTCTCTCACTACTGCCCCTCCGACAGTGCAGCGCATACTCAGTACTGCCCTTCTGACAGTGCGGCACTCCCTCAGTACTGCCCCTCTGACAGTGCGGCGCTCCCTCAGTACTGCCCCTCCGACAATGCGGCACTCCCTCAGTACTGCCCTTCTGACAGTGCGGCGCTCCCTCAGTACTGGCACTGGAAGTGTCGGCCTGGATTAAGGGCTCGGGAGTGGCAACGCGAACCCATGACCTTCTGACTCAGAGGCGAGAGAAAGCTGCCTACTGGGGTACGGCTGACACAAGCACAGTAAAGGACGATGCTGAGGTTCCCCTTTAAGGAGAAAGTAGGAAGCTTCACTGGGGATATCGGGAACCAATTGAGAAACTCAACACAGCACTTCTGTATTTTGGACTTTCAACAGGAACGGTCAGGAGTGCAGACAACAGCATATTATGGCCTCACAAGGCTTGATCACAGGGAGTGGGGGCTGGAGGAAAACACCAAGCCACACACCGCAGGTCTGGTCTGATTATACCACGCGATTAACAAGCCCACAGGCCAGCATTTTTTCACACAGCAGGCACAACCCATTGTATAACACATGACTGGGCAAATTCTTTCAGACACTAGTAACAGTTCGGATGCAATATTGCCACGACGATTTGATTAAACCGTAAAGATGTGTGAAACACTTCAACTCTGATAAAGGTAACAGGTCAACAGTATGCTCCCCTCTCGTGACAGACCTGTCCCCACCAGTACTGTATCCCAGTGTTATACAGTGACAGACCTGTCCTCACCAGTACTGTATCCGTGTTATACAGTGACAGACCTGTCCCCACCAGTACTGTATCCCAGTGTAATACAGTGACAGACCTGTCCCCACCAGTACTGTATCCCAGTGTTACAGTGACAGACCTGTACCCACCAGTACTGTATCCCAGTGTTATACAGTGACAGACCTGTCCCCACCAGTACTGTACCTCAGTGTTATACAGTAACAGACCTGTACCCACCAGTACTGTACCTCAGTGTTATACAGTGACAGACCTATACCTACCAGTACTGTACCCCAGTGTTATATATAGTGACAGACCTGTACACCAGTGTTATACAGTGACAGACCTGTACCCACCAGTACTCTACCCCAGTGTTATACAGTGACAGACCTGTACCCACCATTACTGTACCCCAGTGTTATATACAGTGACAGACCTGTACCTACCAGTACTGTACCCCCGTGTTATAGTGACAGACCTGTACCCACCAGTACTGTACCCCAGTGTTATACAGTGACAGACCTGTACCCAGCAGTACTGTACCCCAGTGTTATAGTGACAAACCTCAACCCACCAGTACTGTACCCCAGTGTTATACAGTGACAGACCTGTACCCACCAATACTGTACCCCCGGGGTTATAGTGAAAGACCTGTACCCACCAGTACTGTACCCCAGTGTTATAGTGACAGACCTGTACCCACCAGTACTGTACCCCAGTGCTATACAGTGACAGACCTGTACCCACCAGTACTGTACCCCAGTGTTATACAGTGACAGACCTGTACCCACCAGTACTGTACCCCAGTGTTATACAGTGACAGACCTGTACCTACCAGTACTGTACCCCAGTGCTATACAGTGACAGACCTGTACCCACAGTGAATAATTTTAAATCAGACGTTTCAGATTTGCAGGAGCAGAGGAATGTCCAATACCCTTTGCCCCATATCAGACCTGCAGCGCTACACTGCAAAGAGATAGTGATACTGAGGCTGCACTCACTGTTAAAGTCACACGACACGGGGCACTCTCTCAGTATCGTGTACCTCGGGAGAGGAGAAGGAAATCCCAAGATAGTGTGTAGAGATTCAGCCGATAAAGCAACAGGCAAAGAATGACGGCCCAGTGTGGCATTACAGACTGTAAGGTGGCCCAAAATAGTTGCCCCAGTCAATTATACTTTCATCAAAGGCAGCCCTGTTCTATTAGTTTAAAGTGAACACGAGTTATCGAGCCAGATGACCAACAAGTATCTTCATCGTATCAACACTGAGCTTAAAAATACACGGGTTTCGCAGCAAGTTTTCTCCCCGTCAAGTATTTATCCAATTCCCCATTTCAAAGTCCCGATTGAATCTGCTCCCACTGCCCTTTCAGGCAGCGCCTTCCCGATCACAACTCGCTGCGTAAAAAAACACATTCTCCCCATCTCCCCCTCGAGTTCCATCGCCGATTATCGTCAATCTGTGTCCCTCTGGTTACCGACCCCCCTGCCCCGGGAACCGTTTCTGCTGTTCTGCTCTCTCGAAAACCCCGAGAGAGCAGACGGGGACCTTGGCTTAATGTCTCATCCGAAAGACGGCCCCTCCGACAGTGCGGCGCTCCCTCAGTACTGCCCTTCTGATAGTGCGGCGCTCCCTCAGTACTGCCCCTCCGACAGTGCAGGGCTCCCTCAGTACGGCCCCTCCGACAGTGCGGCAGTCCCTCAGTACTGCCCCTCCGACAGTGCAGCGCTCCCTCAGTACTGCTCCTCCGACAGTGTGGTGCTCCCTCAGTACTGCCCCTCCAACAGTGCGGCACTCGCTCAGTACCGCCCCTCCGACACTCCCTCAGTACCGCCCCTCCGACAGTGCTCCAGCACTGCGGCACTCCCTCACTACCGCCTCTCCGACAGTGCGGCACCTCCTCAGTACCGCCCCTCCGACAGTGCTCCAGCACTGCGGCACTCCCTCACTACCGCCTCTCCGACAGTGCGGCATTCCCTCAGTACCGCCCCTCCGACAGTCCTCCAACACTGCGGCACTCCCTCACTACCGCCTCTCCGACAGTGCGGCACTCCCTCAGTACCGCCCCACCGACAGTCCGGCGCTCTCCGACAGTGCGGTTCCCTCAGTACTGCCCCTCCGACAGTGCGGTGCTCCCTCAGTACTGTTCCTCCAACAGTGCGGCGCTCCCTCAGTACTGCCCCTCCAACAGTGCGGCACTCGCTCAGTACCGCCCCTCCGACACTCCCTCAGTACCGCACATACGACAGTGCGGCACCTCCTCAGTACCGCCCCTCCGACAGTGCTCCAGCACTGCGGCACTCCCTCACTACCGCCTCTCCGACAGTGCGGCACCTCCTCAGTACCGCCCCTCCGACAGTGCTCCAGCACTGCGGCACTCCCTCACTACCGCCTCTCCGACAGTGCGGCACTCCCTCAGTACCGCCCCTCCGACAGTGCGGCACTCCCTCAGTACCGCCCCACCGACAGTCCGGCGCTCTCCGACAGTGCGGTTCCCTCAGTACTGCCCCTCCGACAGTGCGGTGCTCCCTCAGTACTGTTCCTCCAACAGTGCGGCGCTCCCTCAGTACTGCCCCTCCGACAGTGCGGTGCTCCCTCAGTACTGCCCCTCCAACAATGCGGCGCTCCCTCAGTACTACCCCTCCGACAGTGCGGTGCTCCCTCAGTACTGTCCCTCCAACAGTGCGGCGCTCCCTCAGTACTGCCCCTCCGACAGTGCGGTGCTCCCTCAGTACTGCCCCTCCAACAGTGCGGCGCTCCCTCAGTACCGCCCCTCCGACAGTGCGGTGCTCCCTCAGTACTGCCCCTCCAACAGTGCGGCGCTCCCTCAGTAGTCCCAAAACAAAACCCCACACTACGGTTCTGCAAACATTTCACTTGCCCACCATTGTGAGTCACAGAAATCTGAGGGGCAACATCCATCACCCTAACTAACTGTACAAGATTCTCGCACACCCACTACACTGAAAATCTAGAGACAGTCAGTACTAATGTTGACCTGAGATTGAGATTGCTCAACAGTTTAATGTCAAGTAATAAGCACATAATTGGAGCAGGAGTCGGCCATTCGGCCCCTCGAGCCTGCTCCGCCATTCAATGAGATCACGGCTTATCGTCGACCTCAACTCCACTTTCCCGCCCGATCCTCATATCCCTAGATTCCCCAAATCTGTTGATCTCTGCAGAATCATTGAATGCATACAACACGGACGAAGGCCATTCAGCCTGTCGAGCCCGTGCGAACTCTCAGCTTGTCCTATTCCCCCCGCCCTTTCCCCGAAGAAACATAGAAATATAGAAACATAGAAAATAGGTGCAGGAGTAGGCCATTTTGCCCTTCGAGCCTGCACCACCATTCAATAAGATCATAGCTGATCATTCCCTCAGTACCCCATTCCTGCTTTCTCTCCATACCCCTTGATCCCCTTAGTCGTAAGGGCCATATCTAACTCCCTCTTGAATATATCCAATGAACTGGCATCAACAGCTCTCTGCGGCAGGGAATTGCGGCAGGGAATTCCACAGGTTAACAACTCTCTGAGTGAAGAAGTTTCTCCTCATCTCAGTCCTAAATGGCTTACCCCTTATCCTTAGACTGTGTCCTCTGGTTCTGGACTTCCCCAACATCGGGAACATTCTTCCTGCATCTAACCTGTCCAGTCCCATCAGAATCTTATACGTTTCTATAAGATCCCCCCTCATCCTTCTAAACTCCAGTGTATAAAGGCTCAGTTAATCCAGTCTCTCCTCACATGTAATCCCAGCCATCCCTGGAGTCAGTCTGGTGAACCTTCGCTGCACTCCCTCAATAGCAAGAACGTCCTTCCCCAGATGAGGAGACCAAACCTGAACACAATATTCCAGGTGAGGCCTCACTAAGGGCCTGTACAATTGCAGTATGACTTCCCTGCTCCTATACTCAAATCTCCTAGCTATGAAGGCCAACATACCATTTGCCTTCTTCACCGCCTGCTGTACCTGCATGCCAGCTTTCAATGACTGATGTACCATGACACCCAGGTCTCGTAGCACCTCCCCTTTTCCTAATCTGCCGCCATAATATTCTGCCTTCGTGTTTTTGCCCCCAAAATGGATAACCTCACATTTATTCACATTATACTGCATCTGCCATGCATTTGCTCACTCACCTAACCTGTCCAAGTCACCCTGCAGCCTCCTCACAGCTCACACCGCCACCCAGTTTAGTGTCATCTGCAAACTTGGAGATATTACACTCAATTCCTTCATCTAAATTGTTAATGAGATTGTAAAGAGCTGGGGTCCCAGCACTGAGCCGTGCAGCACTCCACGAGTCACTGCCTGCCATTCTGAAAAGGACCCGTTTATCCCGACTCTCTGCTTCCTGTCTGCCAACCAGTTCTCTATCCATGTCAGTACATTAACCCCAATACCAGGTGCTTTGATTTTGCACACCAATCTCTTGTGCAGGACCTTGTCAAAAGCGTTTTGAAAGTCCAAATACACCACATCCACTTCTTGTCCACTCTACTAGTTACATCTTCAAAAATTCCAGAAGATTAGTCAAGCCTGATTTCTCTTTCATAAATCCATGTTGACTTCGACCGAACCGGTCAATGCTTTCCAAATGCGCTGCTATTTCATCCTTAATGATTGATTTCAACATTTTCCCCACCACTGATGTCAGGCTAATCGGTCTATAATTACCTGTTTTCTTTCTCTCTCCCTCCTTTTTTAAAAAAGTGGCGTTACATTAGCTACCCTCCAGTCCATCGGAACTGATCCCGAGTCGATAGACTGTTGGAAAATGATCACCAATACATCCACTATTTCTAGGGCCACTTCCTTAAGTACTCTGGGATGCAGACTATCAGGTCCCAGGGATTTATCGGCCTTCAATCCCATCAATTTCCCTAACACAATTTCCCGCCTAATAAAGATATCCTTCAGTTCCTCCTTCTCACTCGACCCACTGTCCCCTAGTACATTCGGAAGGTTATTTGTTTCTTCCTTCGTGAAGACAGAACCGATGTATTTGTTCAATTTGTCTGCCATTTCTTTGTTCCCCATTATAAATTCACCTGAATCCGACTACAAGGGACCTACGTTTGGCTTCACTAATCTTTTTCTCTTCACATATTTAGAGAAGCTTTTGCAGTCAGTTTTTATGTTCCCTGCAAGCTTCCTCTCGTACTCTATTTTCCCCCTCTTAATTAAACCCTTAGTCCTCCTCTGTTGAATTCTAAATTTCTCCCAGTCCTCAGGTTTGTTGCTTTTTCTAGCCAATTTATATGCCTCTTCCTTAGTTTTAACACTATCCTTAATTTTCCTTGTTAGCCGCTGTTGAGCCACCTTCCCAGTTTTATTTTTACTCCAGACTGAGATGTACAATTGCTGAAGTTCACATCCATGTGATCTTTAAATGTTTGCCATTGCCTATCCACCGTCAACCCTTTAAGTATCATTCGGCAGTCTATTCTAGCCAATTCACGTCTCATACCGTCAAAGTTACCTTTCCTTAAGTTCAGGACCCTAGTTTGCGAATTAACTTTGTCACTCTCTATCTTAATAAGGAATTCTACCATATTATGGTCACTCTTCCCCAAAGGGCCTCGCACAACAAGATTGCTAATTAGTACCTTCTCATTACACATCACCCATAGCCCTAGAATATTTTTCCCTTCAGAAACCTATCCAACTCTATTTTAAAAGCCACGACTGAGCAAATTCCTTGGGAGGACAGACGCACCAACGTCGGTGTTCTCACCCAGGCCAACATCTCCAGCATCGAAGCACTGACCACACTCGACCAGCTCCGCTGGACAGGCCACGTTGTCCGCATGCCCGACACAAGACTCCCAAAGCAAGCGCTCTACTCGGAACTCCTACACGGCAAACGAGCCAAAGGTGGGCAGGGGAAACGTTACAGGGACACCCTCAAAGCCTCCCTAATAAAGTGCAACACCTGGGAGTCCCTGGCCCAAAGACCAGTCCGCCCCAAGTGGAGGAAGTGCATCCAGGAGGGCGCTGAGCACCTCGAGTCTCGTCGCCGAGAGCGTGCAGAAACCAAGCGCAGGCAGCGGAAGGAGCGTGCGGCAAACCAGTCCCACCCTCCCCTTCCCTCAACCACAGTCTGTCCCACCTGTGACAGAGACTGTAATTCCGATATTGGACTGATCAGTCACCTGAGACATCACTTTTAGAGCGGAAGCAAGTCTTCCTCGATTCCGAGGGACTGCCTATGATGATATTACAACAGTGTCTACACTTCAAACGTATTCTATCAAAGCGCTTTGGGAGGTCCTGAGATGGTGAAAGGCGCTATAGAAATGCAAGTCTTTCTTTGAGACACAGCTCCACAAAGTCTCTAATGTGAGTTGGCATGCGTTACTCTGAAGGGTCAGAGTGTATTATTGCAGCAGGATTATTCAACAAAAAAAAACAGCTGGTTACCCAACATGATACTCCCCCCTCATAGTATCCATGAGCAACGTAGCAAGGAGTCAGCCAGTGGAAGCGTGAGCATGAAGGAGGTGGTGATAAACATATATTGGCATGGGCAGCCAGCATGACACCCACCCCTCCAGGTATCCAAAACCATGGAAGGCAGTTGACTTAATTCTACACACACACACACACACACACAGACACACACACAATCTCCATGAGCAACAACGCGGGTGCTCAGTCAACTTAATTCCCCATCGCGATCTCTGTGAGCAACGCGGTGGGACATCAGCCAACTTAATTGGCCACCCACCCGCGATCTCCAGGAGCAAGGCCATGGGAGGTCAGTCAAATAAATAACGCACCCACAATCTCCAAGGGTAACACCACGGAGGGTGGGTCGGTAAAACCAATTTCCAGCCGCAATCTCGGAGGTCACGTAACCCGGGCCACCCGCCACCTCCGCAGGTGGTCAGCCAACCCATAATTCCCCACAGAACCCACCCACAATCTCCGCGAGCAACGCCGCAGGAGGTCCAGTCAGTCCAACCCCACAACAAAAAAATTCCTAAGCAACCCACAATCTCCACTACCGACGCCGTGAGAGGTCAGCCGAAAAAAAATCCTCCACCAACCCACCCAGCCACAATCTCCACGAGCAACGCCACTGGAGGTCAGCCAAATAAATTACCCACAAACCCACCCACAATCTCCACGGAGAATGCCGCTGGAGGTCAGTGAAATAAATTACCACTCAAACCCACCCACATTTTATCGGCGAGCAACGCCGCGGGAGGTCAGCCCAAAGAATGTCCCCACATGCACCACGAGCAACGCCGCATGTGGTCACCCAAAAATTAATCCTCCCCCCCCCCCCCCCAGCCACAATCTCCATGAGCAACGCCGCGGGAGGTCGGTCAAAAAGATTCCCCACATGCAACACGAGCAACGCCGCGGGTGGTCAGCCAAAAAAATGTCCCCACACGCACCATGAGCAATGCCGCGGGAGGTCGGTCAGAAAAAAAAATACCCCATACGCACCACGAGCAACGCCGCAGGAGGTCGGTCAAAAGAAATTCCCCACATGCACCACGAGCAACGCCGCGGGTGGTCAGCCAAAAAAATGTCCCCGCATGCACCACGAGCAACGTCGCGGGAGGTCGGTCAGAAAAAAATACCCCATACGCACCACGAGCAACGCTGCGGGAGGTAGGTCAAAAAAAAATGTCCCCCCACATGCACCACGAGCAACGCCGCGGGGTGGTCGGTCAGAAAAAAATACCCCATACGCACCACGAGCAACGCCGCGGGAGGTCGGTCAAAAAAATGTCCCCACATGCACCACGAGCAACGCCGCGGGGTGGTCGGTCAGAAAAAAATACCCCATACGCACCATGAGCAACGCCGCGGGAGGTCAGTCAAAAAAATACGTCCCCCCCACATGCACCACGAGCAACGCCGCGGGTGGCCGGCCAGCCGGCCGGCGTGCGCGCGCAGCCCCGCCGCACCACAGCGCCCCCCGGCGGCCGCACTCCCTCACTCACACGGCCAGGATGCGGTCTCCCCGCCGGACTCCGGCCCGCTCCGCCGCGCCCCCCGCCAGCACCGCGCTGACGTGCTGCAGCGGCGCGTACAGCTGGCCGCCGATGCTGCGCAGCTGGCCGCCCTCGCTCACTTGGCCCCGCACGTTGAAGCCGTAGCCGCTGTCCGACTTGGCCAGCCGCACGGTGCGAGGGCCGCCGTCGCCACCGCCGGCCGGCGAGGCCTCCCCGTCCTCCTCCTCCGCCATCTTTCCCCACCGAGAGAAAGACGAGAGAGCAGGCGAGAAAAAAAAAGCCTCTCGGCGTGAGGCCCGCCGGGAGCTGTAGTTCCCAACGCCGCCCGTTCCATCGGCGGCGACGGGCCGCCGGACTACACATCCCGCCGTGCAACGCGGCGCCTGGTCGTCAACCACCCACGCCCGGCGCCCGTGGGGAAATGTAGTCACGCCGCCGGTCTAACCCATTGGCCGCAGCGGATGTTGAACTCCATTTCCCATGATGCAGCGCATTCCCCCAGCGGAGCCGGGCCGGGCAGCCTCCTCTCGCCCCAGTCTCACTGGTCGCTCCTGGCAACCACGACTACATTACCCACAATGCGAGACAGGCCAGCAAGCGTGCCCAAGCGCTCCTGATGGACGCTGGGAGATGTAGTTCTGCAGGATGCAGGTGGTGCACTGATAGCAATTGCAGGCGGGTGGCAAAAGGACTACAGTACCCACAACACACCGGTGATGGGGCAAGACGAGTTGGATGCGAAGAGCCCCTGGGGCATTTTTGGGCCAATGTCGCTTCATCCAATCATTGGCGGTAATCCACACTGACGCTCCCGGTGCTGTACCGAGGGGGCGCCGCAATGTCGGAGGGGCGGTACTGAGGGAGTGCCGCACTGTCGGAGGGGCGGTACTGAGGGAGCGCCGCACTGTCGGAGGGGCGGTACTGAGGGAGAGCCGCACTGTCGGAGGGGCGGTACTGAGGGAGTGCCGCACTGTCAGAGGGGCGGTACTGAGGGAGTGCCGCACTGTCGGAGGGGCGGTACTGAGGGAGTGCCGCACTGTCGGAGGGGCGGTACTGAGGGAGTGCCGCACTGTCGGAGGGGCGGTACTGAGGGAGCGCTGCACTGTTGGAGGGGCAGTACTGAGGGAGCGCCGCACTGTCAGAGGGGCAGTACTGAGGGAGTGCCGCACTGTCAGAGGGGCAGTACTGAGGGAGCGCCGCACTGTCGGAGGGGCAGTACTGAGGGGGCGCCGCAATGTCGGAGGGGCTGTACTGAGGGAGCGCCGCACTGTCAGAGGGGCCGTACTGAGGGAGCGCCGCACTGTCGGAGGGGCAGTACTGAGGGAGCGCCGCACTGTCGGAGGGGCAGTACTGAGGGAGCGCCGCACTGTCGGAGGGGCGGTACTGAGGGAGCGCCGCACTGTCGGAGGGGCAGTACTGAGGGAGTGCTGCACTGTCGGAGGGACGGTACTGAGGGAGTGCCGCACTGTCGGAGGTGCCATCTTTCGGATGAGACGTTAAACCGAGGCCCCGTCTGCCCTCTCGGGTGGATGTGAAAGATCCCGGGGCCACTATTGGAAGAAGAGCAGGGGGAGTTCTCCCCGGTGTCCTGGGGCCAATATTTATCCCTCAACCAACATCACTAAAACAGATGATCCGGGTCATTATCACATCGCTGTGTGTGGGAGCTTGCTGTGCGCGAATTGAGCGTTTACCACAATACAACAGTGACCACACTTCAAAAAGTGCTGCATTAGCTGTGGAGAGCATTGGGGTGCCCTGAGGTCATGAAAGGCGTCATAAAAATGCAAGTCTGTCTTTATCAGACCATGCTTTTGTCCTCCATTACAAATTCGTGCTGTCGTGCGCGGCGTTGCCTGCCAGTTCCAGGATCTGAGCGTTCGGATGGATGGAGCTCAGACCTCAATACCATCGGTAGAGTGACCCTTGCTGCCATTGTTGACACCCGCCGATACAGCCGGGGCGGGAGCGAATGTCACATCCGAGGCGGTAACGGGGCACGACGCACGTGATGATGTCACGATCTACGGGGCGCTAGAGAGCGAGGTGGTCAGCATTAGCGCCAGTGCAAAACCACCAGCAAAGTTCGCGGACGTCATTGAATTCACCACGCCCCAGTCGGTGACCCCTTTGCTGCCCTCAAAGCTGCCAAATTCCGCCCCCTAGGCATAGGACTTTGGGATATAGTCTACAAATCAGGGCCAGAGCTTTCAGGGAAACATCAAAGGGTGGTAGGTGTTTGGAACTCTCTTCCACAAACGGCAATTGATCACTTGTTAATTTTTGATAACCAAAGGTATGAAGGGATACGGGCCAAAAGCGGCTCGGTGGAGTTCGGTCGCACATCAGCCACGATCTCGTCGAATGGCGCAACAGACGTGAGAGTCACAATTGCTACAGATATACAGGGTATTGGTGAGGCCACACCTGGAGTACTGCGTGCAGTTTTGGTCGCCGTATTTACGAAAGGATATACTTGCTTTGGAGGCAGTTCAGAGAAGGTTCACTCGGTTGATTCCGGGGATGAGGGGGTTGACTTATGAGGAAAGGTTGAGGAGGTCGGGCCTCTACTCATTGGAATTCAGAAGAATGAGAGGTGATCTTATCGAAACGTATCAGATTATGAGGGGGCTCGACAAGGTGGATGCAGAGAGGATGTTTCCACTGACGGGGGAGACTAGAACTAGGGGGCATGGTCTTAGAATAAGGGGCCGCCCATTTAAAACTGAGATGAGGAGGAATTTCTTCTCTCAGAGGGTTGTAAATCTGTGGAATTCGCTGCCTCAGAGAGCTGTGGAGGCTGGGACATTGAATATATTTAAGGCGGAGATGGACAGCTTCTTAACCGATAAGGGAGTACGGGGTTATGGGGAGTGGGCGGGGAAGTGGACCCGAGTCCATGATCAGATCAGCCATGATCGTATTAATTGGCTCAAGGGGCCATATGGCCTCCTCCTGTTCCTATGTTCCAAGGGCTGGAGGAGGTTACAGAGATAGGGATGGGTGTAGGGGCTGGAGGAGGTTGCAGAGATAGGGAGGGGTGTAGGGGCTGGAGGAGGTTACAGAGATAGGGAGGAGTATAGGGGCTGGAGGAGGTTACAGAGATAGGGAGGAGTATAGGGGCTGGAGGAGGTTACAGAGATAGGGAGGGGTGTAGGGGCCGGAGGAGGTTACAGAGATAGGGAGGGGTGTAGGGGCCGGAGGAGGTTACAGAGATAGGGAGGGGTGTAGGGGCTGGAGGAGGTTACAGAGATTGGGAGGGGTGTAGGGGCCGGAGGAGTTACAGAGATAGGGAGGGGTGTAGGGGCTGGAGGGGGTTACAGAGATAGGGAGGGTGTAGAGGCTGGAGGGGGTTACAGAGATAGGGAGGGGTGTAGGGGCTGGAGGAGGTTACAGAGATAGGGAGGGGTGGAGGGGCTGGAGGGGGTTACAGAGATAGGGAGGGGTGTAGGGGCTGGAGGAGGTTACAGAGATAGGGAGGGGTGGAGGGGCTGGAGGGGGTTACAGAGATAGGGAGGGTGGAGGGACTGGAGGAGGTTACAGAGATAGGGAGGGGTATAGGGATGGAAAAGGTTACAGAGATAGGGAGGGTGGAGGGACTGGAGGGGGTTACAGAGATAGGGAGGGGTGGAGGGGCTGGAGGGGGTTACAGAGATAGGGAGGGTGGAGGGACTGGAGGAGGTTACAGAGATAGGGAGGGTGGAGGGACTGGAGGGGGTTACAGAGATAGGGAGGGTGGAGGGACTGGAGGAGGTTACAGAGATAGGGAGGGTGGAGGGACTGGAGGGGGTTACAGAGATAGGGTGCAGCGCTCAGCAGACTCCCAATATGGCAGGCAGGAAGTGCCTGCTCTTTATGACTGATTAGAACGAACAAGATCAGCTAACTCTGCACCATGAATATGTTGTGAAAGGCAGGGCAATGACACTCGGCTGAATGTTTGCTCACATCTTGTCCCTGGCCGAAAGGACCCTGCATCGACCTCAGGGCCTTGCCGACTCTCCAGGACGATACAGGAGACCACATCCTTCCTCTACAACAGACCCAGAAATAACACGAGGATTGGGACGCCGGGATCGCTGTTGAGGCCGGCTCCGAGCTGGCCGAAGGGACACCGTGGCTGGCGTTTAACCGGCCGAAGGGACTCCGGGACTGGCGTTTAACCGGCCGAAGGGACTCCGGGACTGGCGTTTAACCGGCCGAAGGGACTCTGGGACCAGTCCAGACAAGAGAGGGCTGGCGGTGCCCATGGAGCAGTGCCAGGGGAGTAACCTGACTTACACCCATGGAGCAGTGCCAGGGGAGTAACCTGACTTACACCCATGGAGCAGTGCCAGGGGAGTAACCTGACTTACGCCCATGGAGCAGTGCCAGGGGAGTAACCTGACTTACGCCCATGGAGCAGTGCCAGGGGAGTAACCTGACTTACACCTACACTTTTAAGCAATTTTTTTAATGAACTTTTAATTTTTTTTTTAACTTTTAATCAATTTGAGTAACTTTTTAAACTATTTGGAAAAACTTTTAAACTTGGAAACCTTGGAAAACTTTGGAAAAACTTTTTAAAACATTCCTCGGACTCTTAATCAATCTTATAAACTTTTAAACAATTGGGGAAACTTTTATAACCTAGTATTGATCTACATCTTAGACTTTTTAATAACTCTTAGAAACTTTTTAAACAACTGGGGAATTTTTATCAACTTTTAACTCTTAAAATAGCTTTGGAAGTGACCTTCTTAAGGCTTGCCCCCAAGCAAGCCTCAGGCCATCTACCAACAATGGTGCTATTCAGCGCTGAGCTTGCGGCCAACACTTTGCCGTAGGCAAGTAAGCTTATCGAGCTGTGCCTGGTCTCCAGTAGGCTTGGATCCCCTTGCCACTGGACCAAGACCTTGCTCGGCTAAGCCCGTGTGATTGCTGGTGTGCAGCGGCCACCCCACGTTCAAAGAACTCACCCCAGGCATCTTCCACTTCGTCAGTATGAGGTTCGTGACCTCGAACGTCAGGCCCCTCATGGACGATTCCAACAACGACAGACCGGAACGCCGCACCGCCATAGTTGGCCGGGAACTCGGACGTTTTGACATTGACATCGCCGCCCTAAGCGAGACCCGGCGGGCAGGGGAAGGCCAGTTGAAGGAACATGGTGGAGGTTATACCTTCTTCTGGATAGGGAAACCAGAGGCAGAACGCCGCCTTCATGGAGTCGGCCTTGCCGTCAAGAATGAGCTGGTCGACCGCCTGTGGGGTTAACGAACGTCTCATGACTCTTCGACTCACCCTATCCCGGAACCAATGCGCCACAGTCATCAGTGCGTACGCCCCAACACTTGATGCAACGGATGAGGCTAAAGAGGGTTTTTAATTCCAACCTCGAGACATCCTTGTCCTGCATCCCCACGGCAACAAATTGATCCTCCTCGGTGATTTTAATCACAGGGTCGGCAAAGACACAGCCCTCTGGGGAGGCGTGATTGGCAGAGAGGGGGGTAGGGAAAGCCAACTCCAGCGGTACCCTACTCCTGACAAAATGTCTAGAACATGAACTCCTCATCACCGACACCCTGTTCCGCCAGAGGGACAAATACATCGTGGCAACACCCTCGCTCCAAACACTGGCACCTGCTCGACTGTCATCGTCCGAGCCAGGGATCGCAAGGATGTGCGCATCACCCGCGCCATGACAGGAGCTGATGACTGCTGGACAGACCACCGCCTAATCCGATCCATCATCGACATTAACATAGCCCCAAAGCGGAGGGGGCAGCAGAAGCAGTGCCGCAAAAAAGTCAATGCAGGGGCACTTAAAGACCCAGCTAAGAGAGCCCTATACAGTCAGCGCCTCACAGCTAACCTGGCGTGCCTTGATGACCCTGAGACGCAGAATGCCCACAGTGCTTGGTCTGCCCTCCAGGCCTCTATAACCAGTGCCTGTGAAGAGACGCTCGGTCACTCAACCAGGAAACACCAGGTCTGGTTTGATGAGAATGATCAGTAGATCGAAGAACTAATCGATCGCAAGCGCAAAGCATTTTTGAGCCTCAAGCAACAACCCAACTCGGGAGCAGCAAAGCAACATTACAGGCGGCTCAAGGCTCAGGTCCAACAAAAAAAACCAGGACCTAAAGAACAGGTGGCGGATGGAGAAAGCACAGGAGATACAACAACTGGCCGACAGCCATGATGTGTGAGGATTCTTCATCGCAGTCAAGGCCACCTACGGTCCAAACTCCCAAGGCCCCACCCCACTGCTGGTCAAGAACGGGGAAACACTCATCAAGGACACCGAGGCAGTCAGGGCCCGCTGGAAGGAGCACTTTGAAGATCTCCTTAATCAAGACTCTGCCTTTGACTCGAGTGTTCTCGACTCCATCCCGCAGCGACCCGCCACCAGCTCAGTGAAACTCCAACGTTGCACGAGGTAGGCAAAGCCATAACACAGCTCAAGAATAACAAGTCTATGAGAGCGGATGGAATCCCTGCTGAGGTGCTAAAATATGATGGAGAGGCGCTGTTGGCACGGATACATGACCTCATCTCTCTCATCTGGAGGGAGGAGAGCATGCCGGAAGATCTCAGAGATGCAGTGATCGTGACCATTTTTTAAAAAGGGGACAAGTCCGACTGCGGTAACTACAGGGGAATCTCCCTGTTATCAACCACTGGGAAAGTTGTCGCTCGAGTTCTCCTCAATCGTCTTCTCCCTGTGGCCGAGGAGCACCTCCCGGAGTCACAGTGCGGATTCCGTCCTCTACGGTACACAACGGACATGATCTTTGCAGCGCGACAGCTGCAGGAAAAATGCAGAGAGCAGCGCCAGCCCTTATACATGACCTTCTGCGACCTTACAAAGGCCTTTGACACTGTCAAACGCGAGGGTCTATGGAGCATCCTCCTCCGTTTCGGATGCCCCCAACAGTTGGTCAAGACCCTTCGCCTGCTCCTTGATGAGGGGTGTATGGGCTGGAGGAGGTTACAGAGATAGGGAGGGGTGTAGGGGGTGGAGGACGTTACAGAGATAGGGAGGGGTGTAGGGGCTGGAGGAGGTTACAGAGATAGGGAGGGGTGTAGGGGCTGGAGGAGGTTACAGAGATAGTGAGGGATGTAGGGGCTGGAGGAGGTTACAGAGATAGTGAGGGGTGTAGGGGCTGGAGGAGGTTACAGAGATAGGGAGGGGTATAGGGGCTGGAGGAGGTTTCAGAGATATTGCGGGGTGTAGGGGCTGGAGGAGGTTACAGAGATATTGAGGGGTGTAGGGGCTGGAGGAGGTTATAGAGATAGGGAGGGGTGTAGGGGCTGGAGGAGGTTACAGAGATAGGGAGGGGTTGTGGGGCTAAAGCAGATTACTGAGATAGGAAGGGGGCAAGGGCCATGGAGGGATTTGAAAACAAGGATGAGAATTTTGAAATCGAGGCGTTGCTTAACCGGGAGCCAATGTAGGTCAGTGAGCACAGAGGGTGATGGGTGAGTGGGACTCGGTGCGAGTTAGGACATGGGGGCAGCGAGCACAGGGGGTGATGGGTGAGCGGGACTCGGTGCGAGTTAGGACACGGGGGCAGCGAGCACAGGGGGTGATGGGTGAGCGGGACTCGGTGCGAGTTAGGACACGGGGGCAGCGAGCACAGGGGGTGATGGGTGAGCGGGACTCGGTGCGAGTTAGGACACGGGGGCAGCGGGAAACTGATGGACGGACATATACTCGATGTGACACGTTCCAGGACTTACAGCCTGGACTGCGTTCGGACCTTTCCCTCCAGTTTTACGACGACCAGAAGCAGATATCGACAGCTTCTACCTACAGCATGTGATGCTGATCAGAGGTCAGAGGTCAGCACAGCTCGTCTCCCATTGAGAACCCCTGACCCACTCGTCACCAGCAGCCAATCAAAGCAGAGGGTCATGACGTACCCGAGGAGAATCGTGAGATTGAGAGTTGGGAGCGTTTTCACTAAAAATCGCAAGGCTTGTCATCACTGCATTCATCGAACCTAAAACTTGAAACCCAATCATTTTTCTTTAATTCGTTCCTGGCATGTGGGCCAGGCCCGGCATTTATTGCCCATTCCTAATTGCCCCTTGAGAAGGTGGTGGTGAGCCCCCTTCTTGAACCGCTGCAGTCCGTGTGGTGAAGGTGCTCCCACAGTGCTGTTAGGGAGGGAGTTCCGGGATTGTGACCCAGCGACGATGAAGGAACGGCCGATATATTTCCCGAGTCGGGATGGTGTGTGACTGGGAGGGGAACGTGGAGATGGTGGTGTTCCCATGGACCTGCTGCCCTTGTCCTTCTAGGCGGGTGGAGGTCGCGGGTTTGGGAGGTGCTGCCGAAGAAGCCTTGGCGCGTTGCCGCGGTGCATCTTGTAGACGGTGCACACTGCAGCCAGGGGGCGCCGGTGGTGGAGGGAGTGAGTGTTGGAGGTGGTGGGTAGCGTGCCGATCGAGCGGCCTGCTTTGTCCTGGATGGTGTCGAGCTTCTCGAGTGTTGTTGGAGCTGCAACTCATCCCGGCAACAACACTGTGCATTTATATAGCACCTTTGACATAGTAAAACATCCCGAGGCGCTTCACAGGAGTAATTATCGAACAAAATTTGACACGAGCCACACAAGGAGATATTAGGACAGGCTTGGGCACAGAGGTAGGTTTTAAGGAGCGTCTTAAAGGAGGAGAGAGAGGCGGAGAGGTTTAGGGAGGGAGTTCCAGAGCTTGGGGCCCAGGCAGCTGAAGGCACGGCCAACGATGGTGGAGCGATTATAATCAGGGGATGCTCAAGAGGCTAGAATTGGAGGAGCACAGAGATCTCGGGGGTTTAGGAGCTGGAGGGGGTTATAGAGATAGGGAGGGGTGTAGGGGCTGCAGGAGGTTAGAGAGATAAGGAAGGGTGTAGGGGCTGGAGGAGGTTAGAGAAAGGGGGGGGTGTCTGGGCTGGAGGAGATTCCAGAGATAGGGAGGGGGGCGAGGGCCATGGAGGGATTTGAAAGCCAGGATGAGAATTTTGAAATCAAGGCGTTGCCGGACCGGGAGCAAATGTAGGTCGGCGAGCACAGGGGGTGATGGGTGAGCGGGACTCGGTGCGAGTTAGGACACGGGGCAGTGAGCACAGGGGGTGATGGGTGAGCAGGACTCGGTGCGAGTTAGGACACGGGGCAGTGAGCACAGGGGGTGATGGGTGAGCAGGACTCGGTGCGAGTTAGGACACGGGGCAGTGAGCACAGGGGGTGATGGGTGAGCGGGACTCGGTGCGAGTTAGGACATGGGGGCAGCAGGCGTTTGGGATGAGCTAAAGTTTATGGAGGGTGGAAGATGCGACACTGGTCAGGAGAGCATTGGGATAGTCAAATCTAAAGGTAATATCTGCTGAGAAGGAGTTATTCAGGGCTAAAGAGGTTTTAACGAGCACTGCTGCATTTTTATCGAGAGAGAACGTTTTATTTTCACTTCGATAAAGTAAAGATGTAGAGAAGTTACATTTATTTAACACATGGGATAAACTCGGGATACCTCAAAGCGCTTTAAAAGTGTGGTCACTGCTGTAACGTAGGGAAACGCAGTCAGCAATATGTGCACAGCAAGCTCCCACAAAAAGCGGTGAAATACATGACCGGTTAATGTATGGTTGGCAGGAACAGTGGCTCCCTCAGTACTGCCCCTCCGACAGTGCAGCACTCCCTCAGTACTGCCCCTCCGACAGTGCAGCACTCCCTCAGTACTGCCCCTCCGACAGTGCGGCACTCCCTCAGTACTGCCCCTCCGACAGTGCGGTGCTCCCTCAGTACTGCCCCTCCGACAGTGCGGTGCTCCCTCAGTACTGCCCCTCCGACAGTGCGGTGCTCCCTCAGTACTGCCCCTCCGACAGCACGGCGCTCCCTCAGTACCGCCCCTCCGACACTCCCTCAGTACCGTCCCTCCGACAGTGCGGCGCTCCCTCAGTACTGCCCCTCCGACAGTGCGGTGCTCCCTCAGTACCGCCCCTCCGACAGTGCGGGGCTCCCTCAGTACCGCCCCTCCGACAGTGCGGCGCTCCCTCAGTACTGCCCCTCCGACAGTGCGGCGCTCCCTCAGTACTGCCCCTCCGACAGTGCGGCGCTCCCTCAGTACCGCCCCTCCGACAGTGCGGCGCTCCCTCAGTACTGCCCCTCCGACAGTGCGGCGCTCCCTCAGTACCGCCCCTCCGACAGTGCGGCGCTCCCTCAGTACTGCCCCTCCGACAGTGCGGCGCTCCCTCAGTACTGCCCCTCCGACAGTGCGGCGCTCCCTCAGTACTATCTCTCCGACAGTGCGGCGCTCCCTCAGTACTGCCCCTCCGACAGTGCGGCGCTCCCTCAGTACTGCCCCTCCGACAGTGCGGCGCTCCCTCAGTACCGCCCCTCCGACAGTGCGGCACTCCCTCAGTACCGCCCCTCCGACAGTGCGGCGCTCCCTCAGTGCTGCCCCTCCGACAGTGCGGCGCTCCCTCAGTACTGCCCCTCCGACAGTGAGGCACTCCCTCAGTACCGCCCCTCCGACAGTGCGGCGCTCCCTCAGTACTGCCCCTCCGACAGTGCGGCACTCCCTCAGTACTGCCCCTCCGACAGTGCGGCGCTCCCTCAGTACTGCACTGTGAGTGTCAGATTGGATGATGGGCTCAAGTCTGCAGAGCGGGGTCGCGATCGCACGGCTTTCTGACAGCGCAATCCACGCAGACAATCGCTTGGGAGAGCAGCGGGTATCCTAGCGATGGTGGGCAGCCACCCGCGGAGATACCCGACTGAATTCGACGGCCAGCGCAGGAACATGTCCGATTGCCGACCCGGCGGGATGAAGGAGCCGAGGCTGGGGGTTGGGGGAAAGAGATGGGGCTGCAGAAAGTCAGAGAAGGGAAGAGGCTCAGCCCAGAATTGATTCACATCGTGCTTTATTGCAAGATTAAAATTGTGCCTCCGCAGGTCATACACAACCGATAGCTCGTGCTGGAGCTGTGCGCCACAGTTCAGGAGGAAACCATTCTGCTCGCCAACATCATCATCATCATCGGCAGTCTCTCGGAATCGAGGAAGACTTGCTTCCACTCTTAACATGAGTCCTCAGGTGACTGAACAGTCCAATACGAGAGCCACAGTCCCTGTCACAGGTGGGACAGACAGTGGTTGAGGGAAGGGGAGGGTGGGACTGGTTTGCCGCACGCTCCTTCCGCTGCCTGCGCTTGGTTTCTGCACGCTCTCGGCGACGAGACTCGAGGTGCTCAGCGCCCTCCCGGATGCACTTCCTCCACTTAGGGCGGACTGGTCTTTGGACCAAGGACTCCCAGGTGTCGGTGGGGATGTTGCACTTTATCAGGGATGTTTTGAGGGTGGTCCCGTGTAACGTTTCCTCTGCCCACCTTTGGCTCGTTTGCCCGTGAAGGAGTTCCGAGTAGAGCGCTTGCTTTGGGAGTCTCGTGTCGGGGGCATGCGGACAATGTGGCCCTGCCCAGCGGAGCTGGTCGAGTGTGGTCAGTGCTTCGATGCTGGGGATGTTGGCCTGGTCGAGGACGCTAACGTTGGTGCGTCTGTCCTCCCAGGGAACAACAACAATAACATCTCCTGCCCCCCCCCACACCAATTTTGCGTCCAAGGAGCGATGCATCCAACGACATCGTCCGCCAATTTGCCATGCCCGTCCGTATGAAACGTCATTTGGGCACGTCACCGGCCAGCCTTCCGCAGGGTGTAGGGTCCTCACCCCGATGCCGAGGGTCCTTGCAGTGAACCAAACACGGTTGATTCGCAGTGTGGTTGAACCCCAGGATTCACTGGACAGTCCGCTCCTTTCTCCCCTCCAGACATCAACCATCCCAACGCTCTCCTGGCCGGATTCCCATCCTGCACCCTCTGTAAACCTCAAACTCCGCTCGGCCCCGTGTCCTAACTCGCACCGAGTCCCGCTCACCCATCACCCCCTGCTCTCGCTGCCCCCGTGTCCTAACTCGCACCGAGTCCCGCTCACCCATCACCCCGTGCTCGCTGCCCCGTGTCCTAACTCGCACCGAGTCCCGCTCACCCATCACCTTCTGTGCTCGCTGCCCCGTGTCCTAACTCGCACCAAGTCCCACTCACCCATCACCCCCTGCTCTCGCTGCCCCATGTCCTAACTCGCACCAAGTCCCACTCACCCATCACCCCCTGCTCTTGCTCCCCCCATGGTCCTAACTCGCACCAAGTCCCACTCACCCATCACCCCCTGCTCTCGCTGCCCCATGTCCTAACTCGCACCAAGTCCCACTCACCCATCACCCCCTGCTCTCGCTGCCCCATGTCCTAACTCGCACCAAGTCCCACTCACCCATCACCCCTTGTGCTCGCTGACCTACATTGACTCCCAGTCTGGCAACGTGCCCCATTTTAAAATTCTCATCCCAGTGTTCAAATCCCTCTGTGGTGTCTTTACCCCCTCTTCCTCTTTGCGCCCTCCCAGATCTCTCCACTCGTCCAATTCTGACCTCTTGTGCATCCTCTCCCCCCTCCGCCCACCCCGATTACCATCGCTCCATCATCGGTGGTCATGCTTTCAGCTGCCTGGTCCCCGAGCTCTGGAACTCCCTCCCTAAACCTCCTCGCCTTTGAGAGAGCCTCCTTAAAACCACCCTCACCGACTTGGGACGTGTGTCAGCCATTCCTTCATCATCGCTGGGTCCCAATCCTGGAACTCCCTCCCTAACAGCACTGTGGGAGCACTTTCACCAGACGGACTGCAGCGGTTCAAGGTGGCGGCTCACCACCACCTTCTCTAGGGGCAACTAGGGATGGGTTTATAAGACCATCAGAAATAGGAGCAGGAGTCGGCCTTTCGGCCCCTCGAGCCTGCTCCGCCATTCAATGAGATCACGGCTGATCTTCGACCTCAACTCCACTTCCCGCCCGATCCCTTGATTCCCTTCATGTCCCAAAATCGACCGATCTCAGCCTTGAATATACTCAATGACTGAGCCTCCACAGCCCTCTGGGGCAGAGAATCTCAAAGATTCACCCCCCTCTGAGTGAAGAAATTCCTCCTCATCTCAGTCCTCAATGGCCGACCCCTTATCCTGAGACTGTGACACCCTGGTTCTAGACTCCCCAGCCCGGGGGGAAACATCCTCCCTGCATCTACCCTGTCAATCCCCCTCAGAATTGTGTATGTTTCAATGAGATCACCTCTCATTTTTCTCAACTCCAGAGAATATCGGCCTCTTGTTGGCCGGCATGGACACAGAGGGCTGAAATGGCCTCCTTCCGTGCTGTAAACTTCTGTGAGTCTAGTCTTCTCATTCTCTCCTCATAGGACAACCAGCCTCCTCCGTGACCCCCCCGCCCCTCCCTCCCCGCCCCCTCCCCCTCCCCCCGACCCCACGAATCAGTCTGGTGAACCTTCATAATGGTCAACCAAGTAAATAAGAACATAAGAAATAGGAGCAGGAGTCGGCCATTCGGCCCCTCGAGCCTGCTCCGCCATTTAATACGATCATGGCTGATCCGATCATGGACTCAGCTCCACTTCCCTGCCCGCCCCCTTATCGGTTAAGAAACTGTCTATTTCTGTCTTAAATTTATTCAATGTCCCGGCTTCCACAGCTCTCTGAGGCAGCGAATTCCACAGATATACAACCCTCTGAGAGAAGAAATTTCTCCTCATCTCAGTTTTAAATGGGCGGCCCCTTATTCTAAGATCATGCCCCCTAGTTCTAGTCTCCCCCATCAGTGGAAACATCCTCTCTGCATCCACCTTGTCGAGCCCCCCCATAATCTTATACGTTTCGATAAGATCACCTCTCATTCTTCTGAACTCCAATGAGTAGAGGCCCAACCTCCTCAACCTTTCCTCATAAGTCAACCCCCTCATCCCCGGAATCAACCGAGTGAACCTTCTCTGAACTGCCTCCAAAGCAAAGATATCCTTTCGTAAATATGGAAACCCCACAAACCCCACAAATTCTGATCAGTCAAAAAGCTGTAAAGAATCCCACATTATTCGCCCTCTCACATCTCAGCTCTAAAGACTGGGGTTCCCTCTTGAAGTCACTGACAGTGCCGACTTCACCAAACAAATTCAACGAACTGGATCATACCCGATGTGTCGAGCGAAGGAACAGACACAGCAGATGAAAAAGCAAGGCTCACTACGGGATGGGAGTTACCCAACACATGGGGAATTTGAAACGGTGCAGCTTGGGGGGGTGGGGGGGGGCAGTATTATAGAACCTTGCCGCACAGGAGGATCCCATTGGGCCCATGGAGCCCGTGCTGTGCCGGCTCTGTGACAGAGCGATCCAATCAGTCCCACTCCCCCCTGCTCTTTCCCCACAGCCCGGCACATTTCCCCCCTTCCAGTATTTACCCAATTCCCCCGTTTGAAAGTCCCGATTGAATCTGCTCCCACCACCCTTTCAGGCAGCGCGTTCCCGATCACAACAACTCGCTGCGTCAAAAACACATTCTCCCCATCTCCCCCTCTGGTTCCATCGCCGATTATCGTCAATCTGTGTCCCCCTGGTTACCCACCCTCCTGCCCCCTGGGAACAGTCTCTCCTGATTTACTCCTCAAAACCCCTCGGGATAGTGAACCCCTCGATTAAATCTCCCCCTTAACCTTCTCTGTTCCGAGGGGAACAACCCCGGCTTCTCCAGTCTCTCCCCGTCACTGAAGGCCCTCAACCCCCGGGACCATTCTGGTCAATCTCCTCCCCACCCTCCCCAAAGCCATGACATCCTTCAAGGGCCGGGCGGGGGGGGGGGTTAGGGGGCAGACGGGGTCACGGTCGCGGGTCAGGGGGCGGGGCGGGTTCAGGGGGCGGGCTGGGGTCAGGGAGGCGGGCCGGGGTCAGGGAGGCGGGCCGGGGTCAGGCAGGCGGGCCGGGGTCAGGCGGGGGTCAGGGGGGCGGGCTGGGGTCAGGGGGGCGGGCTGGGGTCAGGGGTCAGCGGCTGTGGATGCGGCGGTGCCCGATGAGGTTGGAGGCGCTCTTGAAGCCCTTGCCGCACTGGGGACAGCGGTAGGGCCGGGCGGGGGAGTGAGTGCGCTGGTGCACCGACAGGGCAGCCGACTGGCGGAAGGCCTTGCCGCACAGCGGGCAGGCGAAGGGGCGCTCGCCAGTGTGAGTGCGCTGGTGTTTGACCAGGGTGGAGCGCTGGGTGAAGCCGGCGGCACACACCGGGCAGCGGTGGGGCCTCTCGCCGGTGTGGGTGCGCTCGTGGGCGGCCAGGTTATGTGCCAGGCGGAAGGTGCGGCCACAGGCAGCACAGCGGTACGGCCCGGCCCCCGAGTGCAGGGCCCGGTGCTTGGACAGCGACGAAGCCTGCTTGTAGGCCCGGCCACAGTCGGCACAGCGGTGTGGCCAGGGTCCGGCGTGACGCCGGCGGTGCGACTCCAGGTACCGGGCCAGCTTGAAGGCCTTCCCGCAGTCACGGCAACTGTAAGGCCGCTCAGTGTCCACGCCGGCGCCGTGAGGTGGTTCGATGTCCGCTGACATACCGAGAGGCCGTTCCGTGTCCGCCAATGTGCCAAGAGGCCGTTCGGTGTCCGCCAATGTGCCAAGAGGCTGTTCGGTGTCCGCTAATGTGCCAAGAGGCCGTTCGGTGTCCGCCAATGTGCCAAGAGGCCGTTCGCTGCCCGCCAATGTGCCAAGAGGCCGTTCGGTGTCCGCCAATGTGCCAAGAGGCCGTTCGGTGTCCGCCAATGTGCCAAGAGGCCGTTCGGTGTCCGCCAATGTGCCAAGAGGCCGTTCGGTGCCCGCCAATGTGCCGTAAGGCCGTTCGGTGTCCGCCAACGTGCCGGGAGGCCGCTCGGTGTGCGTGCCAGCCCCGCCCGCGTGCTCGAGCCGCCGGTGGGCCTCCAGCTGCCGGCAGTCGAGGAAAGCCAGCGGGCAGGCCGAGCAGCGGCAGAGCTTCTCCCCAGCGTGCGAGCGCTGGTGGCGGGCCAGCTCCTCGGGCCCGCCGCACTCCAGGCCGCACAGGCCGCAGGGCCGGGGGGCGGGCCGGGGTCGCCGGGGGTCGTGGGTGCGGCGGTGGGCGGCCAGGTGGTGGCGGTGCAGGAAGCAGCGGGCGCAGACCTCGCAGCGGAAGCGGCGCTCGGGCCGGTGGCCCCGCCGGTGCTTGGCCAGGTCCGAGGGGCTCTTGTAGGCCCGGCCGCACTCGGAGCAGGCGTAGGGCCGGTCGGCGGCGTGGGCCCGGGCGTGAGCACGCAGCGAGGCGGGCTGGGCGAATCGCCGGCCGCACCGCGGGCACGGGAACGGCCGCTCGCCGGTGTGGGTGCGGGCGTGGGACTGCAGCGCTCCCCGCTGGGCAAAGCCCCTCCCGCACCGCCCGCACCGCCACGGCTTGTCGCCGGTGTGCCGCAGCCGGTGGCGCAGCAGGTTGTAGGAGGTGCCAAAGGCCCGGCCGCACGGGGGCGGGCAGCGGTACGGACGCTCCCCCCCGTGCACCCCCCGCCCGTGCCGCGCCAGCCCGCTGCGCTGTCGGAAGCCCAGGCCGCACTCGCCGCAGGTGAAGCGGCCGGAATCTGGCGGGGCGACTTCCGCCCTCTGCTCGTCAGCGGCTCCTGAAACAAAGCAACAAAAAAAAAATTCTTCAATCAGGAGGTGAGAAAAAAAATCTTCAATCAGGAGGGAGAAAAAAAATCTTCAATCAGGAGGGAGAAAAATGGGTCAGAATTTTGTGGGTGTGAGTCGCCACAACAATCGCGGCCAACACTCCCAGTGCGGTACTGAGGGAGCAGCGCACTGCACTGTCGGAGGGGCAGTGCTGAGGGAGCGCCGCGCTGTCGGAGGGGCAGTGCTGAGGGAGCGCCGCGCTGTCGGAGGTGCCGTCTTTCGGATGAGACGTTAAACCGAGGCCTCATCTGCCCTCTCGGTTGAACATAAAATATCCCATGGCACTACGTCGAAGAAGAGCAGGGGGAGTTCTCCCCGGTGTCCTGGGGCCAATATTTATCCCTCAACCAACATCACTAAAACAGATGATCTGGGTCATTATCACATTGGTGTGTGTGGGAGCTTGCTGTGCGCAAATTGGCTGCCGCGTTTCCCACATTACAAGTGACCACACTCCAAAAGTACTTCATTGGCTGTAAAGCACTTTAGGACGTCCGGTGGTCCTGAAAGGCGCTATATAAATGCAAGTCTGTCTTTTTTTTTTCGTTTGTAGAGAACGATGGGCCGAATGGCCTCCTTCTGAGCTGTCCATCAGGAGACAATTAACACAGCTGGCTGTTGCGACATCCTCACGGCCCGCCCCATTTTTATACCCAACCTGATATCACGCCATTGCCCTCAACACACAGGGAAATTGGTGCTCCAAAGCCTGCACGGCTCAAGCAATGTCAAGTTACATTTGCACCTCCCTCACCCGCCAATTATCATTCCACGATGAATGAGACGCAATTAAAGCGAGCCCCCTTCAACACTGTATCTCAGTCCCCTCTTCCTCAGGGAGATATCTGTACACTGACTGGTGTCTCTCAGTCCCTCTCCCTCAGGGAGATATCTGTACACTGACTGGTGTCTCTCAGTCCCTCTCCCTCAGGGAGATATCTGTACACTGACTGGTGTCTCTCAGTCCCCTCTCCCTCAGGGAGATATCTGTACACTGACTGGTGTCTCTCAGTCCCCTCTCCCTCAGGGAGATATCTGTACACTGACTGGTGTCTCTCAGTCCCTCTCCCTCAGGGAGATATCTACACACTGACTGGTGTCTCTCAGTCCCTCTCCCTCAGGGAGATATCTGTACACTGACTGGTGTCTCTCAGTCCCTCTCCCTCAGGGAGATATCTGTACACTGAATGGTGTCTCTCAGTCCCTCTCCCTCAGGGAGATATCTGTACACTGACTGGTGTCTCTCAGTCCCTCTCCCTCAGGGAGATATCTGTACACTGACTGGTGTCTCTCAGTCCCTCTCCCTCAGGGAGATATCTGTACACTGACTGGTGTCTCTCGGTCCCTCTCCCTCAGGGAGATATCTGTACACTGACTGGTGTCTCTCAGTCCCTCTCCCTCAGGGAGATATCTGTACACTGACTGGTGTCTCTCAGTCTCCTCTCCCTCAGGGAGATATCTGTACACATAGAAACATAGAAACATAGAAAATAGGTGCAGGAGCAGGCCATTCAGCCCTTCTAGCCTGCACCGCCATTCAATGAGTTCATGGCTGAACATGAAACTTCAGTACCCCCTTCCTGCTTTCTCGCCATAACCCTTGATCCCCCGAGTAGTAAGGACTTCATCTAACTCCCTTTTGAATATATTTAGTGAATTGGCCTCAACTACTTTCTGTGGTAGAGAATTCCACAGGTTCACCACTCTCTGGGTGAAGAAGTTTCTCCTTATCTCGGTCCTAAATGGCTTACCCCTTATCCTCAGACTGTGACCCCTGGTTCTGGACTTCCCCAACATTGGGAACATTCTTTCTGCATCTAACCTGTCTAAACCCGTCAGAATTTTAAACGTTTCTATGAGGTCCCCTCTCATTCTTCTGAACTCCAGTGAATACAAGCCCAGTTGATCCAATCTTTCTTGATAGGTCAGTCCCGCCATCCCGGGAATCAGTCTGGTGAACCTTCGCTGCACTCCCTCAATAGCAAGAATGTCCTTCCTCAAGTTAGGAGACCAAAACTGTACACAATACTCCAGGTGTGGCCTCACCAAGGCCCTGTACAACTGTAGAAACACCTCCCTGCCCCTGTATTCAAATCCCCTCGCTATGAAGGCCAACATGCCATTTGACTGGTGTCTCTCGGTCCCTCTCCCTCAGGGAGATATCTGTACACTGACTGGTGTCTCTCAGTCCCCTCTCCCTCAGGGAGATATCTGTACACTGACTGGTGTCTCTCAGTCCCCTCTCCCTCAGGGAGATATCTGTACACTGACTGGTGTCTCTCAGTCCCCTCTCCCTCAGGGAGATATCTGTACACTGACTGGTGTCTCTCAGTCCCTCTCCCTCAGGGAGATATCTGTACACTGACCGGTGTCTCTCAGTCATCCTCCAAGTAATAGATTAAGTCTTGTGTCTGCCATGTATTACCCCCAACACATTTCCCGTCACATTTTGTCACCCAAATAGAACAGAAGTGGGCTTAATCGTTGTTAACCCATGTCAATCGCTGGCCTTGGTAAGACTATATACCCGACATGCTTTAAAGCCGTACTGTTAGAAAGAATGTTCTCTCCCACTCTCGATGAGCAATGCTACGGGAGATGTGCACAGCAATTAATAAAAATTAAAATTTTGCATTCAGCTCATTCATAGAGTGTCTCACATCTATGCAAAAAGTAAACGTTCACTTAAATATTCTGCAATTCCCCAACAGTGGCTTTTCAATCGGACAACTTCGCTTGTGTGGTTTTTTTGAATGGATCACACACCTCTTCAAAAAAATATAAAGGGAACATTGGTAGTCAGTTATATCTGTCGCTACTTTAATGGTTTACGTACCCTGAAAACCATTTTTCCCCAAAGTGTCTGCTGATTAAGACCACCTATTTCCACCTCCCATAACATCGCCCGTCTCCGCCCCCTGCCTCAGCTCATCCGCTGCTGAAGCCCTCGTTACCACCAGACTTGACTATTCCAACGCACTCCTGGCCGGCCACCCATATTCTACCCGACGTAAACTAGAGGTGATCCAAAACTCAGCTGCCCCCGTGTCCTAACTCGCACCGAGTCCCGCTCACCCATCACCCCCTGTGCTCGCTGACCCGTGTCCTAACTCGCACCGAGTCCCACTCACTCATCACCCCTTGTGCTCGCTGCCCCCGTGTCCTAACTCGCACCGAGTCCCGCTCACCCATCACCCCTTGTGCTCGCTGTCCCGTGTCCTAACTCGCACCGAGTCCCGCTCACCCATCACCCCTTGTGCTCGCTGACCCGTGTCCTAACTCGCACCGAGTCCCGCTCACCCATCACCCCTTGTGCTCGCTGCCCCGTGTCCTAACTCGCACCCAGTCCCGCTCACCCATCACCCACTGTGCTCGCTGCCCCGTGTCCTAACTCGCACCGAGTCCCGCTCACTCATCAACCCCTGTGCTCGCTGACCTACATTGGCTCCCGGTTAAGCAACGCCTCGATTTCAAAATTCACATCCTTGTTTTCAAATCCCTCCATGGCCCTCGCCCCTCCCTATCTCTGTAACCTCCAGCCCCACAACCCCCGGGACATCTCTGCGCTCCTCTAATTCTGCCCTCCTGACCATCCCTGATTATAATCGCTCCACCATCGGTGGCTGTGCCTTCAGCTGCCTGGGCCCCAAGCTCTGGAACTCCCTCCCTAAACCTCTCCGCCTCTCTCTCCTCCTGTAAGACGCTCCTTAAAACCGACCACTTTGAAAAGCTTTTGGTCACATCTTAATATCTCCTTATGTGACTCAGTGTCAAATTTGGATTGATTACACTCCTGTGAAATGCCTTGGGACGTTAAAGGCGCTATATAAATGCAAGTTGTAGTTATACAACACCTTGAGTAATATATAAAATATTGCCCTGATCAAATTTACTGTGCCTTACGACTATGTATAATCGGTTAAACATCTTGCATCTCACGCACTTTTCCCCAATATAAATTACTATGTCAATATTCACAATGCCAAAGCTTATGTAAACATGTCACATTGTAATTACAACCTCCCGCCAGAGGTGGCGCTGTAGCACCAGTTTTTCCAGCTCCCTCCTCTTTAGCCTGTCCTGTGCAGAAACTTCTGCACTCCCAACCAAATCCAAATTGCTGCAAGTTATGCTATTTAATTGTAATAGAGTTAACCAAAGTGTATAAGACCCTAAGAAATAGGAGCAGGAGTCGGCCATTCGGCCCCTCGAGCCTGCTCCGCCATTTAATACCATCATGGCTGATCCGATCATGGACTCAGCTCCACTTCCCTGCCCGCCCCCTTATTCCATTATCTGTTTAGAAACTGTCCATCTCTGTCTTAAATTTATTCAATGTCCCAGCTTCCACAGCTCTCTGAGGCAGTGAATTCCACAGATTTACAACCCTCCGAGAAGAAATTCCTCCTCATCTCAGTTTTAAATGGGCGGCCCCTTATTCCAAGACCATGCCCCCTAGTTCTAGTCTCCCCCATCAGTGGAAACATCCTCTCTGCATCCACCTTGTCGAGCCCCCTCATAATCTGATACGTTTCGATAAGATCACCTCTCATTCTTCTGAATTCCAATGAGTAGAGGCCCAACATCCTCAACCTTTCCTCATAAGTCAACCCCCTCATCCCCGGAATCAACCGAGTGAACCTTCTCTGAACTGCCTCCACAGCATAAAAGAGGGTAACAGAATGTGGGGCTGTCAAAGGTTGGGGGGCTGGGGGGGGGGGTATTGAACTATGTCTGCAGATCCTGATCTAATTATTTTGCCAGCCCCTCAAATCCACAGAAAGCTCGGACTTGACTCCCTCTGTGAAATGCCTCAGGAGTTGGACTATTAAAAATAAACTTGCATTTCTATAGCGCCTTTCACAACCCCAGGACTTCTCAAAGCACTTCACAGCCAATGAAGTACTTTTGGAGTGTAGGCGCTGTTGTAACGTCGGGAACACAGCGTGCCAGTTTGCGCACAGCAAGCTCCCACACACAGCGATGTTGATGACGGGCCCCGAACCACTTGCCTCCTGTTTCGATCCCTCGCACCTCACCGTCACTTACGCACGCTTAGACGGGTGAGCACCGATGGGCTATTCAACCACAGGGGGCGCTGCAGACCGCTTCAAAACCCGACATCCACACACACATTCCAGTGGGAGTCACAGGAACAGGAGGAGATCCATTCAGCCCCTCGAACCTGTACATTAGGAACAGGAGGAGACCCATTCAGCCCCTCGAGCCTGTTACCCAGGAACAGGAGGAGGCCCATTCAGCCCCTCGAACCTGTTACATTAGGAACAGGAGGAGGCCATTCAGCCCCTCGAACCTGCTCTGCCCTTCAATGAGATCGCGGCTGATCTATATCTTAGCTCCATCGACCCGCCTTGCTTCTGTAACCCCTAATACCCAACAACAATCGATCTATCTCAGTGTTGAAAGCTCCAATTGACCCCCGACCTCCACAGCTTTTTGGGGGAGAGAGTTCCCGATTCCCGCGGCCCTTTGTGTGAAGAAGTGCTCCCTGACATCACCCCTGAACGGCCGGGCTCTGATTTTAAGGTGAGGCCCCCTTGTTCTGGGCTCCCCCCACCAGAGGAAACCGTTTCTCTCTCGATCCACCCGATCGAATCCTTCAATCATCGTAAACCCCCTCGATCTCCTACACTCGAGGGAACACAAGCCCAGTCTGTGCGGCCTGCCCTCGGGGTTTCACCCTTTCAGCCCCCCCGGGTATCAATCTGGGGAATCTGCCCCGCTCCCCTCCTCCGAGGCCGATATATCCTCCCTGAGGGGCGGGGCCCAGAACTGGACCCAGTTACTCCCCACAGGGTCCGACCAGAGCTCTGTACAGCACTGGACGTTCAGCTGGGAGTAGACATGCCTGGCCAATTTCCCCTGGGCTGTAAAAACATAAGAAATAGGAGCACGAGTCGGCCATTCGGCCCCTCGAGCCTGCTCCGCCATTTAATACGATCACGGCTGATCTGATCATGGACTCAGCTCCACTTCCCCGCCCGCTCCCCATAACCCCTCACTCCCTTATCGCTCAAAAATCTGTCTATCTCCACCTTAAATATATTCAATGACCCAGCCTCCACAGCTCTCTGGGGCAGAGAATTCCACAGATTTACAACCCTCTGAGAGAAGAAATTCCTCCTCATCTCAGTTTTAAATGCTATTGAAGAAGTGCAGCGAAGGTTCACCAGACTGATTCCCGGGATGGCAGGACTGACATATGAAGAAAGACTGGATCGACTGGGCTTATATTCATTGGAATTTAGAAGAATGAGAGGGGAGCTCATAGAAACATATAAAATTCTGACGGGATTGGACAGGTTAGATGCAGGAAGAATGTTCCCGATGTTGGGGAAGTCCAGAACCAGGGGTCACAGTCTAAGGATAAGGGGTAAGTCATTTAGAACTGAGATGAGGAGAAACTTCTTCACTCAGAGAATTGTGAACCTGTGGAATTCTCTACCACAGAAAGTTGTTGAGACCAGTTGGTTAGATATATTCGAAAGGGAGTTAGATGTGGCCCTTACAGCTAATAGATCAAGGGGTATGGAGAGAAAGCAGGAATGGGGTACTGAGGGAATGATCAGCCATGATCTTATTGAATGGTGGTGCAGGCTCGAAGGGCCGAATGGCCTACTCCTGCAAATATTTTCTATGTTTCTATGACCCCTTATGTTGAAACTATGCCCCCTAGTTCTAGTCTCCCCCATCAGTGGAAACATCCTCTCTGCATCTACCCTGTCGAGCCCCCTCATAATCTGATACCTTTCAATAAGATCACCTCTCATTCTTCTAAACACGAACAAGTCCAGGCCCAACCTGCTCAACCTTTGCTCATAAGACAACCCTTCATCTCAATAATCCCAGCAGTGACAGGTGCCCCTCAGTTGACAACTGTCTGCTCGGGCACAGTTCACGCAACAAGACCTGGGCACCTTGCAGCCCTCTCTGGGCTCGGCTTTTTTAAGAAAGGGAAGATAGACTATGAAAATAAACTAGCACAAAATAAAAACAGATAGCAAGAGTTTCTACAAGTAGTTTCCAGAGATGAGGGGGTTGACTTATGAGGAAAGGTTGAGGAGGTTGGGCCTCTACTCATTGGAATTCAGAAGAATGAGAGGTGATCTTATCGAAATGTATAAGATTATGAGGGGGCTTGACAAGGTGGATGCAGAGAGGATGTTTCCACTGATGGGGGAGACTAGAACTAGGGGGCATGGTCTTAGAATAAGGGGCCGCCCATTTAAAACTGAGATGAGGAGAAATTTCTTCTCTCAGAGGGTTGTAAATCTGTGGAATTCGCTGCCTCAGAGAGCTGTGGAAGCCGGGACATTGAATAAATTTAAGACAGGGATAGACAGTTTCTTAAACGTTAAGGGGATAAGGGGGCGGGCAGGGAAGTGGAGCTGAATCCATGATCGGATCAGCCATGATCTTATTAAATGGTGGAGCAGGCTCGAGGGGCCGAATGGCCGACTCCTGCTCCTATTTCTTATGTTCTTATTTATATAAAAAGGAAAAGAGTGGCTAAAGTAAATGTTGGTCCCTTCGAGGACGAGACCGGGGAATTAGAGATGGGGATCACGCAGATGGCAGAAACTCTGAACAAATATTTTGTATCTGTCTTTACAGTAGAGGACACAAAAAATATCCCAACAGTGGATAGTCAAGGGGCTATAGGTGGGGAGGAACTTAACACAATCACAATCACTAAGGAGGTGGTACTCAGTAAGATAATGGGACAAAAGGCAGATAAATCCCCTAAACCTGATGGCTTGCATCCTGGGGTCTTAAGAGAAGTAGCGGCAGGGATTGTGGAGGCATTGGTTGAAATTTACCAAAATTCCCTGGATTCTGGGGCGGTCCCAGCAGATTGGAAAACTGCAAGTGTAACGCCCCTATTTAAAAAGGAGGCAGACAAAAAGCAGGAAACTATAGACCAGTTAGCCTAACATCTGTGGTTGGGAAAATGTTGGAGCCCATTATTAAAGAAGCAGTAGCAATTAAAAAAGCATAATTCGGTCAGGCAGAGTCAGCATGGATTTATGAAGGGGAAGTCATGTTTGACAAATTTGCAGGAGTGCTTTGAGGATGTAACGAACAGGGTGGATAAAGGGGAACCAGTGGATGTGGTTTAGTTGGACTTTCAGAAGGCATTTGACAAGGTGCCACATAAAAAGTTACTGCACAAGATAAAAGTTCACGGGGTTGGGGGTAATATATTAGCATGGATAGAGGATTGGCTAACTAACAGAAAACAGAGAGTCGGGATAAATGGTTCATTCTCAGGTTGGCAACCAGTAACTAGTGGGGTGCCGCAGGGATCAGTGCTGGGACCCCAACTATTTACAATCTATATTAACGACTTGGAAGAAGGGGCCGAGTGTAATGTAGCCAAGTTTGCTGATGACACAAAGATGGGAGGAAAAGCAATGTGTGAGGAGGACACAAAAAACCTGCAAAAGGACACAGACAGGCTAAGTGAGTGGGCAAAAATTTGTCAGATAGAGTATAATGTTGGAAAGTGTGAGGTCATGCACTTTGGCAGAAAAAAAAAAATCGAAGGTAAAGTTATTATTTAAATGGAGAAAGATTGCAAAGTGCTGCAGTACAGCAGGACCTGGGGGTTACTTGTGCATGAAACACAAAAGGATAGTATGCAGGTACAGCAAGTGATCAGGAAGGCCAATGGTATCTTGGCCTTTATTGCAAAGGGGATGGAGTATAAAAGCAGGGAAGTCTTGCTCCAGTTATACAGGGTATTGGTGAGGCCACACCTGGAGTACTGCGTGCAGTTTTGGTTTCCATATTTACGAAAGGATATACTTGCTTTGGAGGTAGTTCAGAGAAGGTTCACTCGGTTGATTCCGGAGATGAGGGGGTTGACTTATGAAGAAAGGTTGAGTAGGTTGGGCCTCTACTCATTGGAATTCAGAAGAATGAGGGGTGATCTTATTGAAACGTATAAGATTATGAGGGGGCTTGACAAGGTGGATGCAGAGAGGATGTTTGCACTGATAGGGGAGACTAGAACTAGGGGGCATAATCTTAGAATAAGGGGCCGCCCATTTAAAACTGAGATGAGGAGGAATTTCTTCTCTCTGAGGGTTGTAAATCTGTGAAATTTGCTACCTGTGGAAGGCGGGACATTGAATAAATTTAAGACAGAGATAGACAGTTTCTTAACCGATAAGAGAACAAGGGGTTATGGGGAGCGGGCGGGGAAGTGGACTGGAGTCCATGATCGGATCAGCCATGATCTTATTAAATGGCAGAGCAGGCTCGAGGGGCTGTATGGCCGACTCCTGCTCCTATTTTTTATGTTCTATGTTCCTACAGACTCCGCAGCGAGAGAAAAAGAAAAAAGACAAAGACAGACTTGCATTTTTACAGCGCCTTTCACGACCAGTGGACATCCCAAAGTGCTTAACAGCCAAAGATACACCATTTTTCAAGTGTGGTCACTGTTGTATTGTGGGAAACGCGGCAGCCAATTTGCGCACACACACAGCAATGTGATAACGACCCGGATCGTTTTCTGTTTGTGGTGAGGGGTAACTATCGGCCACAGGACACTGGGGAGAACTCCCCTGCACTTCTTCGAAATAGTGGCCGTGGAATTTTTTTACAGACAACCCAAGAGGGAACACGGGGCAGTTTAACATCTCATCTGAAAGACAGCGCTCCCTCAGTACTGCCCCTCCGACAATGCGGCGCTCCCTCAGTATTGCCCCTCCGACAGAGTGGTGCTCCCTCAGTCCTGCCCCTCCGACAGTGCGGCGCTCCCTCGGTACTGCCCCTCCGACAGTGCGGTGCTCCCTCAGTACGGCCCCTCCAACAGTGTGGCGCGCCTTCAGTACTGCCCCTCCGACACTCCCTCAGTACTGTCCCTCCAACAGTGCGGCGCCCCCTCAGCACTGCCCCTCCGACAGTGCGGCGCTCCCTCAGCACTACCCCTCCGACAGTGCGGCGCCCCCTCAGCACTGCTCCTCCGACAGTGCGGCGCTCCCTCAGTACTGCCCCTCCGACAGTGCGGCGCTCCCTCAGCACTACCCCTCCGACAGTGCGGCGCTCCCTCAGCACTGCCCCTCCGACAGTGCGGCGCTCCCTCAGTACCGCCCCACCGACAGTGCGGCGCTCCCTCAGTACTGCTCCTCCGACAGTGCGGCGCTCCCTCAGTACTGCCCCTCCGACAGTGCGGCGCTCCCTCAGTACTGCTCCTCCGACAGTGTGGGGCTCCCTCAGCACTGCCCCTCCGACAGTGCGGCGCTCCCTCAGTACCGCCCCACCGACAGTGCGGCGCTCCCTCAGTACTGACTCCGTGAGCGCCAGCCTAGAATTTTGCGCTCGAGTCCCTGGAGTGGGGGCTCGAACACACAACCTTCTGACTCAGAGACAAGAGAGAGAGAGCTATCCGGTGGGCCTTGGCTAGCCCTTTTCGAGAGCGATGGTACGGGAGGGAGGGGAGGGCTGGGCTGCCGGGTGATACACGCACTTGCCCTCTGGGGCACGGGCCCCGATGGGAGGGGGAGGAAGAGGAGGCACAGCGATCATAATATAAGGAGAAATAAGATGCCTTGTTGCATTGTGCAGGAAGGGTGCATCACCCCCTGTTTAAATGCTGCTCTGTGTTTGATGGATGAATGAATGAATAAGAGCCTCCCTCTCCTGCAAACCCCTCCTGAGCCCAGCTGAGCAAGTTACCTGCCATTGTCTGCAGAAGCTGCAATTTTCAGCTTCCCTTTCTCTCTGGGTCCTTTGTCGCCTCTGCTCACAATGCACCAGCTTCTTGAGTTCCGGACATGCGCAGTGCTGCCTCTCTGACCGGGATGGAGGGCTTTCCGGCGCGCTGGGAACCCTGGGCCAGGCCGACGGCCATTGCTGGCTCCCCAATAACAAGGGGGGAAATCATCCTCCAACTGTCTCCTCCTACCTGAGGCACAACAGGCATCAGCTGAATTATTTATATTGATGCAAATGGAGTTAGAATATTACTGCGGCCCGCAATTCTCCACAATGCTGAAGGTAAAAATGCAGAATATGTATTTGAGTTTGTGTCTGAGCAGCGGTCATTGTCCCAGTGGGGCGCCACCGCGGGGAGCAGCGGGAACAATGGCGGCATATCTTACCCAACCGATCCCGCGGCTCAGAAAGTCTCCTATCACGACGGAGGGGCGCATGCGCACTGAGCGCCAAGTTGGTGGCGGGTGGCCGCTAGGGGCAGAGTCACAATACCCCAAATACTGAACCCCCAATACTGAACCCCCAATATTGAACCCCATATACTGAACCCCCAAAAACTGAACCCCAAATACTGAACCCCCAATACTGAACCCCACATACTGAACCCCCAATATTGAACCCCATATACTGAACCACCAATACTGAACCCCAAAAAACTGAACCCCAAATACTGAACCCCAAATACTGACCCTCAAATGCTGAACCACAAATGCTGAACCCCAAATACGGAACCCCACATACTGACCCCCAAATACTGACCCTCGAATACTGACCCTCAAATACTGAACCCCCAATACTGAACCCCAAATACTGACCCTCAAATGCTGAACCCCAAATACGGAACCCCACATACTGACCCCCACATACTGACCCTCAAATACTGACCCTCAAATACTGACCCTCAAATACTGAACCCCCAATACTGAACCCCAAATACTGCCCCCCCAATACTGAACCCCCAAACACTGGTCCCCATACGTACCCCAAAATACCGAACCCCCGAATATTGGGTCCCCAAATACTGACCCCCCAAATATTGAACCCCGAAACTCCGAATCCCAAATATTGAGCCCCAAATACTGAATCCACAAATACCGAACCCCCAAATACTGAGCCCCCAAATACGGGTCCCTCAAATACTGAACCCCCGTTTACTGAACCCCCAAGTACTTACCCACATATACCGAACCCCCAAATACTGAACCCCCAAATACTCCCCCCAATAGTGAGCCCCCAAATACTGATCTTCAAATGCTGACCCCCCAAATGCTGAGCCCCCAAACACCTACCTCCCAAATACTGAACTCCAAATACTGAATCCCAACCACTGAGCCCCAAATACTTGTACCAACCACTGAACCCCAAATACTGAACCCCAGATACTGACCCCCCAAATACTGAACCCGAAATGCTGAACCCCCAAATACTGGACCCCCAAATGCTGAGCCCCCAAATACTGAATCCCAAATACTGAACCCACAAATATTGAACTGCAACCCCAAAATATTTGAGGATCTGTATTTAGGGTTCAGTATTGGGGCAGTACTGAGATTTCGCCGAACTGCGCTATCGGATGGGCAGTGCTGAGGGAGTGCTGCACTGTCGGAGGGGCAGTACTGATAAAGCACCGCACTGTCAGAGGGGCAGTACTGAGGGAGCGCAGCACTGTCGGGGGGGTCCGTACTGAGGGAGCGCCGCACTGTTGGAGGGACGGTGCTGAGGGAGCGCAACACTGTCGGGGGGGGGGCAGTACAGAGGGAGCGCCGCACTGTCGGGGGGGCAGCACTGAGGGAGCGCCGCCTTGTCGGGCGCACTGTCGGAGGGGTGGTACTGAGGGAGTGCCGTACTGTCGGAGGGGCAGTACTGAGGGATTGCCGCACTGACAGAGGGGCGGTACTGAGGGAGCGCCGCACTGTCAGGGGGGCAGTACTGAGGGAGTGCCGGACAGTCGGAGGGGCAGTACTGAGGTATTGCCGCACTGTTGGAGGGGCAGTACTGAGGGAGTGCCGTACTGCGCTGTTGGTGGGGCAGTACTGAGGCAGCGATGCACTGTTGGAGGTGCCGTCTTTCAGATGAGATGTTAAACCAAGGCCCCATCTCCCCAAATACTGAACCCCCAAATACTGACCCACAAATACTGACATCCCCAACTACTGAACCCCAAATACTGCACCCCCAACCACTGAACCCCCAGATACTGAACCCCACGTACTGGGTCCCCAAATCCTGATCCACAAATACTGACCCCCAAATGCTGAACATCAAATACTGACCCCCCAAATACTGAACCCCAAAATAACGAACCCCCAAATACTATCCCAAATACTGATCCCCCAAATACTAAACCCAAATACAGAACCCCCAAATACTGAGCCCCAAATACTGAGTCCCAAATACTGAACCCCCAAATACTGAACCCCAAATACTGAGTCCCAAATACTGAACCCCAAATACTGAGTACCAAATATGGAATCCCAAATACTGACCCCTCAAATACTGAACTCCAAATACTGAGTCCCAAATACTGGGCCCCCAAATACTGGGCCCCCAAATACTGAGTCCCAAATATGGAATCCCAAATACTGACACCTCAAATACTGAACCCCAAATACTGGGCCCCCAAATACTGAACCCCAAATACTGAACCCCAAATACCGAGTCGCAAATACCGAGTCCCAAATACTGAACCCCAAATACTGAATCTCCAAACACTGCACCCCCAACCACTGAACCCCCAGATACTGAACCCCAAGTACTGGGTCCCCAAATACTGACCCCCAAATGCTGAACATCAAATACTGAACCCCCAAATAATGAACCCTCAAATACTAGCCCAAATACTGAGCCCCCAAATACTAAACCCAAATACAGAACCCCCGAATACTGAGCCCCAAATGCCGAACCCCAAAATACTGGGCCCCCGAATACTGAACCCCCAAATACTGAGTCCCAAATACTGAACCCCAAATACTGAACCCCAAATGCTGAGTCCCAAATATGGAATCCCAAATACTGACCCCTCAAATACTGAACCCCAAATACTGAATCTCCAAACACTGCACCCCCAACAACTGAACCCCCAGATACTGAACCCCAAGTACTGGGTCCCCAAATACTGACCCCCAAATGATGAACATCAAATACTGAACCCCCAAATAATGAACCCCCCAAATACTAGCCCAAATACTGAGTCCCCAAATACTAAACCCCAATACAGAACCCCCAAATACTGAGCCCCAAATACGGAGCCCCAAATACTGAACCCCCAAATACTGGGCTCTCGAATACTGAACCCCCAGATACTGAGTCCCAAATACTGAACCCCAAATACTGAACCCCAAATACTGAGTCCCAAATGTGGAATCCCAAATACTGACCCCTCAAATACTGAACCCCAAATACTGAGTCCCAAATACTAAACCCCCAAATACTGAACCCCAAATACTGAACCCCAAATACTGAGTCCCAAATACTGACCCCTCAAATGCTGAACCCCAAATACTGAACCTCCAAACACTGCACCCCAACCACTGAACCCCCAGATACTGAACCCCAAGTACTGGGTCCTCAAATACTGACCCCCAAATGCTGAACATCAAATACCGAACCCCCAAATATTGAACTCCCAAATACTGAACCCCAAAATACTAGGTCCCCAAATACTGACCCCACGAATACTAAACCCAAATACAGAACCCCCAAATACTGAAGCCCCACATAATGAACCACAAATACTGATCCTCAAATACTAGGTCCCCAAATACTGAACCCCCGAATACCGACCCCCCGAATACTAACCTCAAATACCGAACCCCCAAATACTAGCCCCTCAAATACTGAACCCTCAAATACGGACCCTCAAACACTGAACCCCCAAATACTGAAACTTCAAATATCGAGTCCCCAACTACTGAACCCTAAATACGGAGCCCCAAAAACTAAATCCCAAATAATGAACCCCAAATACTGAACCCCAAATACTGGACCCCAAATACTGGACCCCAAATACTGAGCCCCAAACACTGAACCCCAAATATTGGACCTCAGATACTGAACCCCCAAATTCTGGTCCCAAATACTGATCCCCAGACACTGGACCCCCGAATATTGAGCCCCAAACAGTGACCCCAGAATAGTGTACCCCAAATACTGAATGCCTAAATACTGAACCCCAAGTAATGAATGTCTAAATACTGAACCCAGAAATATTGAATCCCAAATACTGAACCCCCAAATACAGAACCCTAAATACTGTACCTCAAATACGGAACCCACAAATACTGAACACCGAATACTGATCCCCCAAATACTGAGCCCCAAATACTGGACCCCAAATAATGATCCCACAAATACTGAACCACAAATACTGCAGCACCAAGTACTGAACCCCAAATACTGAACATCAAATACTGACCCTCAAATACTGACCCCCCAAATACTGAACCTCCAAATACTGAACCCCCAGACATTGAACCCCAAGTACTGGGTCCCCAAATACTGAACCACAAATACTGAACCCCAAATATAGAACTTCAAATAAATACTGAACCACACATACTGGGTCCCCAAATACTGAACCACAAATCCCGAACCCTCAAATACGGAACCCCCAAATACTGACCCACAAATATTGAACCACCACATACTGAAACCCCAGATACTGTGTCCCCAAAATACTGCACCCCAAATACTGAACCCCTAAATACTGGCCCCAAAATACTGTGTCCCCAAATACTGACCCCCAACCACTGAGCCCCAAATACTGGGCCCAACCACTGAACCCCAAATACTGAATCCCAAATACTGACCCCGAAATACTGAACCCCCACATGCTGGGCCCCAAATACTGAACTGCAATCCCAAAATATCTGAGGATCTGTTTTTAGGGTTCAGTATTGGGGCAGTACTGAGGGAGCCCACATTGTCAGAGGGGCGGTAGTGAGGGAGTGCTGCACTGTCGGAGGGGCAGTACTGAGGGAGCCCACATTGTCAGAAAGGCGGTACTGAGGGAGCGCCGCACAATCGAAAGGGCAGTACTGAGGGAGTGCTGCACTGTCGGAAGGGCAGTACTGAGGGAGCGCTGCACTGTCAGAGGGGCAGTACTGAGGGAGCTCTGCACTGGTGAAAGGGCAGTACTGAGGGAGCGGCGCACTGTCGAAAGGGCAGTACTGAGAGAGTGCCGCACAGTCGGAGGGGCAGTACTGAGGGAGCGCTGCACTGTCGGAAGGGCAGTACTGAGGGAGAGCCGCAGTGTCGGAGGGGCAGTACTGAGGGAGCCCCACATTGTCAGAGGGGCAGTACTGAGGGAGCGCCGCACTGTCGGAAGGGCAGTACTGAGGGAGAGCCGCAGTGTCGGAGGGGCAGTACTGAGGGAGCCCCACATTGTCGGAGGGGCAGTACTGAGGGAGCCCCACATTGTCGGAGGAGCAGTACTGAGGGAACGCCACACTGTCGGAGGGGCGGTACTGAGGTAGTTCCACACTGTCGGAGGGCGGTACTGAGGGAGCGCCGCACTGTCGGAGGGGCAGTACTGAGGGAGTGCCGTAGTGAGCTGTTGGAGTGGCAGTACTGAGGGAGCGCCGCACTGTCGGAGGGGCGGTACTGAGGGAGCACCACAATTTCAGAGGCGCAGTGTTGAGGGATCGGCGCACTGTCAGAGGGGAAGTACTGAGGGAGCGCCGCACTGTTGGAGGGGCCGTACTGAGAGAGAGCCGCACTGTCGGAGGGGCAGTACTGAGGGAGTGCCGCACTGTTTGAGGGGCAGTACTGAGGGAGCGCCGCACTGTCGGAGGGGCAGTACTGACGGAGCCCCACATTGTCAGAGGGGCAGTACTAAGGGAGCGCCGCACTGTTGGAGGGGCAGTACTGAGGGAGCGCTGCACTGTCGGAGGGGCGGTACTGAGGGAGTACCCCGATTTCAGAGGGGCAGTGTTGAGGGAGCGCCACACTGTCGGAGGGGCAGTACTGAGGGATCGCCGCACTGTCAGAGGGGCCGTCTTTCGGATGAGACCTTAAACCGAGGCCCCGTCTGCCCTCTCGGGTGGATGTAAAAGATCCCTGGGCCACTATTGGAAGAAGAGCAGGGGGAGTTCTCCCCGGTGTCCTGGGGCCAATATTTATCTCTCAACCAACATCACTAAAACAGATGATCTGGGTCATTCTCACATTGCTGTTTGTGGGAGCTTGCTGTGCGCAAATTGGCTGCCACGTTTCCCACATTACAACAGTGACTACACTCCAAAAGTACTTCATTGACTGTAAAGCGCTTTGGGATGTCCAGTGGTCGTGAAAGGCGCTATATAAATGCAAGTCTTTCTTTCTATTCTTTCTCTTTTGCTGTATCTCAGTCCCTCTCTTTTTCTCTCCTTGTCGCTCCCTGTCTCTCTTTTTCTCTCTCAGTCCCTCTCTCTGCGCTCTCTCTCAGTCTCTCACTCTATGGGCTAGACTTTCCACTAGGTGGCTAAGGCCCCAAAAAATGGGCCTTGTTCCAGCAATGTGGTGCATCACGGCCTTGCTGATCGGCGGCACAAGGCCCATTTTTTTTTTTTACGATTTTCCACTCGGCTTTCCCTGGCGATGTCAAATAGGCGGTGATTTTTCAACGGTCTCACGATCGCCCACTGAAAACGGAAGTTAAAAAAAAAACTTCCCCAGCAACGCTATTCTGCGCCTGTTTGGGACTTTTTTTTTGTTTGAGTTTCTTTGCTGTGTTTTGAGAGGTCAGGGGTCATCACACACGCTCAGGAGGCACAGGGAGGGTCGGAGAGAGAGTGGAGACAGAGCGAGTGAAGGAACGTAGAGAGGCAGAAGAGATTTGGTGAGCTGGTTGGATTGTATTGAGACTAGAAATAGTTCTTTTGAGTTATAAAAATGTATATTCTTTTACGTCTCAGTGGTTAAGTGAAGTGAAAGTTCTGAAATTATTTGTAAAATATAATATTAAATTATACATATCTAAACTTTAAAATGGAGTGTGAAACGGCGAGAAAAAAGGGCAAAACCAAACCATTCAGTCAGGAGGCCAATGAGGCACTTGTTAATATTTTACGGGGCAGGTGGGATGACTTGACACAGGGTGGGCATGGGAAACCTCCACCCCATGTGTACCCTAAAATCTGGCAGGAGATTGCCTATGTCGTGACATTGGCATCAAATTAGTTAACGACACCTGATCAGTGCCGAAAAAGGTGGAACAGCTTGTTGGCAGCAGCCAGAGTAAGTTGCATGTTATATTTTAAGTGTTACATATGTAATATTTTAATGACGCATGCACATTTTAATTGGATGCTTGAATTTCATTTCTTTATTGTATTTATTAAATTATGAATTAATTTATGCATCATAACAGTAAGTTGAATTTGATATTTATGACATATTGTTCATATGCAATGCAATGCAAATTTCTAATCGAACACTTCATTACCGGCATTGAATTTAAGTCTGTCGTTCTTAAATGTTTATTGCCAAGTCCATTAGTTGAGGCGATGCCAGGTTCTCTTCTCATTTGCAGAAGAAGATATCTATCAATCGCAGCGAGCCGAGGAGGGCGGCGGGGGCGGCGGCTCTGCTCAGATGCAGCCGCGGTCAGAATATGAGGAGCTTGCGGTCGCTTTAGTGGGACATGACAGGGGTTTGGTCACGACCCGTGGTCTGGCCGAACCCACCCTTGAGTCTCGTGAGTAATGGGAACGGTGCACTGTGTCAAACATTATTAAAGACATTTTAAAAATCTTAGTTACGCATGTAATCTCCTGTAATTATAATGCAATATACAATATACTTTTGATGTATGAATGGCGGCATGGCAGCCCTGGTGAACCGTTGTGCATATGGGGTATTGACAACCATTGTTATGTTATGGGTTATTGAAAAATATTGATATCTAATTGTTGTGTATCTGCAAAGCATGCACTCCCATGTTCCGCCACCAGGGAGCACATCCCCTGAAGTCCCAAGGAATCCCAGCATCCCTTGGGAGCACTGTATATAAGCCGGCCCCTAAGGCCTGTTCCTCACTCTGGAGTGTCTTAATAAAGACTGAGGTCACTGTTACTTTAACCTCCCTGTGTGCAGCCTCATCTGTGTCAGGAACACAATAACTGGCGACGAGTATACGAATCCAACGCAAAGATGCAGCAAACTGTGGGCATCCTGGAGAAGTTCTCGGAGGGTGAGGACTGGGAAGCCTATGTCGAATGACGAGACCAGTACTTTGTAGCCAACGAGCTGGACGGAGAAGGAAGCGTTGCAAAAAGGAGAGCGGTCCTCCTCACGGTCTGCGGGGCACCGACCTACAGCCTCATGAAGAATCTTCTGGCTCTGGTGAAACCCACAGATAAGTTGTATGAGGAGCTGTGTACACTGGTTCGGGAGCATCTTAACCCGAGGGAGAGCGTGCTGATGGCGAGGTATCAGTTCTCTAAGTGCCAGCGATCTGAAGGTCAGGAAGTGGCGAGCTATGTCGCCGAGCTAGGGCGACTTGCAGGACAATGTGAGTTTGATGGCTACCTGGAGCAAATGCTCAGAGACTTTTTTGTACTGGGCATTGGCCACGAGATCATCCTACGAAAACTTTTGACTGTAGAGACACTGACCCTCATTAAGGCCATTGCGATAGCACAGGCGTTTATGTCCACCAGTGATAACACCAAACAAATCTCTCAGCACACAAGTGCTAGCAATGTTCATAAATTAACTGGAACTGTGTTTGCGAGCAGAAATGTACAGGGTAGAAATCATGAGTCTGCAACTGCCAGCAGGCCTCAGGTGACCCGGATGACTCAAGAGTCCCCAACAAAGGATGAATGCAAGGCGATTCACACCTTGTTGGCGTTGAGGAGGCTTCCATTCAGCCTATTCATGCCGCTTCAAAGGGTATGTTTGCAAGAGCTGTGGAACAATGGGGCACCTCCAACGAGCTTGTAGCCGAGCAGCAAGTTCTGCAAAACCTGCTAACCACCACGTGGCAGAGGAAGATCGGTCCATGGTGGTTCAAAGCAATTTCGAGCCTCAGAGAGAGGAGGCAGATGCTGAAGTACATGGGGTGCACACATTTTCAATGAATGCTAAATGTAAAATTGAATGGCTTACCCGTAGCCATGGAAGTGGACACTGGCGATAGCCAATCCATCATGAGTAAAAAGATGTTTGAGAGACTGTTGTGCAACAAGGCACTCAGACCAGCCCTGAGCCCCATCCACACGAAACTGAGAATGTACAGCAAAGAGCTTATCACTGTCCTGGGCAGCGCCATAGTCAAGGTCACCTACGAGGGCACGGTGCATGAACTGCCACTCTGGATTGTCCCAGGCAATGGCCCCACACTGCTTGGAAGGAGTTGGCTGGGCAAAATCCGCTGGAACTGGGATGACATCCGAGTACTAGCACATGTCGATGAGGCCTCATGTACCCAGGTTCTTCACAAATTTCCTTCCCTTTTTAAGCCAGGCATTGGAAACTTTTCTGGGGCGAAGGTGCGGATCCACTTGGTCCCAGAGGCACGATCCATTCACCACAAGGCGCGAGCGGTACCTCACATGATGAGGGAGAGAGTGGAAATCGAGCTGGACAGGCTGCAACACGAGGGCATCATCTCCCCAGTGGAATTCAGCGAGTGGGCCAGTCTGTTTGTTCCAGTACTCAAAAGCGATGGCACGATCAGGATTTGCGACGATTATAAAGTAACTATTAATCGTTTTTCGCTACAGGACCAATACCCGCTACCTAAGGCAGACGACCTATTTGCACCGCTGGCAGGAGGCAAGACGTTCACCAAGCTCGACCTGACTTCGGCCTACATGACGCAGGAACTGGAGGAGTCTTCGAAGGGCCTCACCTGCATCAACACGCACAAGGGACTGTTCATCTACAACAGATGCCCATTTGGAATTCAGTCGGCTGCAGCGATCTTCCAGAGAAACATGGAGAGCCTACTCAAGTCGGTACCACGCACGGTGGTTTCTCAGGACGACATATTGGTCACGGGTCGGGACACCGTCGAGCACCTACAAAACCTGGAGGAGGTCCTCCAGCAACTGGATCGCGTAGGGCTGTGGCTGAAGAGGTCGAAATGCGCCTTCATGGTAACAGAAGTGGAGTTTTTGGGGAGAAAGATCGCGGCGGACGGCATTTGGCCCACAGACACCAAGACAGAGGCTATCAGGAACGCGCCCAGGCCACAGAACGTCACGGAGCTGCGGTCGTTCCTGGGACTCCTCAACTATTTTGGTAACTTCCTATTGGGGTTAAGCATCCTCTTAGAGCCCCTACATAGAAACATAGAAACGTAGCAAATAGGTGCAGGAGTAGGCCATTCGGCCCTTCTAGCTTGCACCGCCATTCAATGAGTTCATGGCTGAACACGCAACTTCAGTACCCCATTCCTGCTTTCTCACCATACTCCTTGATCCCCCGAGTAGTAAGGACTACATCTAACTCCTTTTTGAATATATTTAGTGAATTGACCTCAACAACTTTCTGTGGTAGAGAATTCCACAGGTTCACAATTCTCTGAGTGAAGAAGTTTCTCCTCATCTCGGTCCTAAATGGCTTACCCCTTATCCTTAGACTGTGACTCCTGGTTCTGGACTTCCCCAACATTGGGAACATTCTTCCTTCATCTAACCTGTCTAAACCCGTCAGAATTTTAAACGTTTCTATGAGATCCCCTCTCATTCTTCTGAACTCCAGTGAATACAAGCCCAGTTGATCCAGTCTTTCTTGATATGTCAGTCCCGCCATCCCGGGAATCAGTCTGGTGAACCTTCGCTGCACTCCCTCAATAGCAAGAATGTCCTTCCTCAAGTTAGGAGACCAAAACTGAACACAATACTCCAGGTGTGGCCTCACCAAGGCCCTGTACAACTGTAGTAACACCTCCCTGCTCAAATCCCCTCGCTATGAAGGCCAACATGCCATTTGCTTTCTTAACCGCCTGCTGTACCTGCATGCCAACTTTCAATGACTGGTGTACCATGACACCCAGGTCTCGTTGCACCTCCCCTTTTCCTAATCTGTCACCATTCAGATAATAGTCTGTCTCTCTGTTTTTACCACCAAAGTGGATAACCTCACATTTATCAACATTATACTTCATCTGCCATGCATTTGCCCACTCACCTAACCTATCCAAGTCACTCTATATAACAATGTTTGCGCTATGTGCTGTGTTACAATATACACAAGTGTGATGTGCTTCAGTATACACGTGTGCTGTGTTACAATATACACGCCGTGTGATGTGTGGCGATATACATGTGTGTGATGTGTGGCAAATACATGTTATATGAGGTGAGCCAATGTGTGTGCTGTGTGTGATGTTACAATATACACACGTGATGTGTGACAATATACACGCGTATGGTGTGTGACAATGTGCGCGACGTGTGATATGTGATAATGTACATGCATGTGATGTGTTACAATATACACGCATGTGATGTGTGACAATGAGTGTGCCGTGTGATGTGTGAAAATGTGCATGTGTTATTGCGTAAAGGTGAGAACTGGGTATGGGGAGAAAAAACAAGTAATTGCTTTTGAGAAAGCCAGAAACATTTTATGCTCCAACAAGCTGCTTGTATTGTATAACCCGTGTAAAGACTTGTGCTAACATGTGACGCATCGTTGTACGGAGTCGGGTGTGTATTACAACAAGCTAATGTTGTGGGGAAGTTGCAACCTGTTGCCTATGCCTCCAGGAACTTGTCTGAGGCCGAGAGGGCCTACAGCATGATTGAGAAAGAGGCATTGGCGTGTGTGTTCGGGGTAAAGAAAATGCATCAGTACCTGTTTGGCCTCAAATTTGAGCTGGAAACCGATCACAAGCTCCTCATATCCCTGTTCGCTGAAAACAAGGAGATAAATACCAATGCAACAGCCCGCATACAAAGATGGGCACTCGCGCTATCAGCGTATAACTATATCATCCGCCACAGGCCAGGCACCGAGAACTGTGCGGATGCTCTCAGTCGGCTACCATTGCCCACCACGGGGGTGGAAATGGCGCAGCCTGCAAACTTGTTGATGGTGGCGCAGCCCGCAGACTTGTTGATGGTCATGGAAGTGTTTGAAAATGATAAATCACCTGTCACGGCCCGCCAGATTAGGACTTGGACCAGCCAAGATCCTCTGCTGTCCCGAGTAAAAAACTGTGTACTGCATGGGAGCTGGGCCAGCATCCCCGTTGAAATACAAGAGCTAATCAAGCCGTTCCAGTGGTGAAAGGACGAGCTGTCCATTCAGGCAGACTGCCTGTTGTGGGGTAACCGCGTAGTGCTACCCAAAAAGGGCAGGGAGACATTCATCTCGGATCTCCACAGCACACACCCGGGTACAGTAATGATGAAAGCGATAGCCAGATCCCACGTGTGGTGGCCCGGTATCGACTCTGACTTAGAGTCCTGTGTACGGCAATGCAGCATGTGTGCTCAGTTGAGCAACGCGCCCAGAGAGACACCACTAAGTTTGTGGCCCTGGCCCTCCAGACCATGGTCGAGGATCCATGTCGACTATGTGGGCCCGTTTCTAGGTAAAATGTTCCTGGTGGTGGTGGATGCTTTTTCAGAATGGATTGAATGTGAAATAATGTCGGGAAGCACCGCCACCGCCACCATTGAAAGCCTGAGGGCCATGTTTGCCACCCACGGCCTGCCTGACATACTGGTCAGTGACAACGGGCCATGTTTCACCAGTGCCGAATTTAAAGAATTCATGACCCACAATGGGATCAAACATGTCACCTCGGCCCAGTTTAAACCAGCCTCCAATGGGCAGGCAGAGCGGGCAGTACAAACAATCAAACAGAGCCTTAAACAAGTCACAGAAGGCTCACTCCAAACCCGCCTGTCCCGAGTACTGCTCAGCTACCGCACGAGACCCCACTCGCTCACAGGGGTGCCCCCGGCTGAGCTACTCATGAAAAGGACACTTAAAACCAGACTCTCGCTGGTTCACCCCAACCTGCAAGATCAGGTAGAGAGCAGGCGGCAGCAACAAAATGTAAATGATGGTCGCGCCACTGTGTCACGGGAAATTGATCTGAATGACCCTGTGTATGTGCTAAACTATGGACATGGTCCCAAGTGGATCGCGGGCACAGTGACCGCGAAAGAAGGGAGTCGGGTGTTTGTAGTCAAACTCGACAATGGACAAATTTGCAGAAAGCACCTGGACCAAACGAGGCTGCGGTTCACAGACTGCCCTGAACAACCCACAGCAGACACCACCTTTCTCGAGCCCACAACACACACCCAAAGGATCAACAACACCACCCCGGACCAGGAAATCGAACCCATCACATCCAATAGCCCAGCAAGGCCAGGCTCACCCAGCAGCCCTGCAGGACCAACAACACGCCAGCCCAGCGAGGGCACAGCCAACACACCAGAACAGACATTTGTACCGAGGCGGTCCACCAGGGAAAGAAAGGCTCCCGACCGCCTTACCTTGTAAATAGTTTTCGCTTTGACTTTGGGGGGGGGGGGGGGAGTGATGTTGTGTATCTGTAAAGTATGCACTCCCATGTTCCGCCCCCTGAAGTCCGAAGTCCCAGCATCCCTTGGGAGCACTGTATATAAGCCAGCCCCTAAGGCCTGTTCCTCACTCTGGAGTGTCTTAATAAAGACTGAGGTCACTGTTACTTTAACCTCCCTGTGTGCAGCCTCATCTGTGTTAGGAACACAATAACTGGCGACGAGTATAAGAATCCAACGCAAAGATGCAGCAAACTGTGGGCATCCTGGAGAAGTTCTCGGAGGGTGAGGACTGGGAAGCACTATGTCGAATGACTAGACCAGTACTTTGTAGCCAACGAGCTGGATGGAGAAGGAAGCCCTGCAAAAAGGAGAGCTGTCCTCCTCACAGTTTGTGGGGCACCTACCTACAGCCTCATGAAGAATCTTCTGGCTCTGGTGAAACCCACAGATAAGTTGTATGAGGAGCTGTGTACACTGGTTCGGGAGCATCTTAACCCGAGGGAGAGCGTGCTGATGGTGAGGTATCGGTTCTACACGTGCCAGCGATCTGAAGGTCAGGAAGTGGCGAGCTATGTCGCCGAGCTAAGGCGACTTGCAGGACAATGTGAGTTTGATGGCGACCTGGAGCAAATGCTCAGAGACTTTTTTGTACTGGGCATTGGCCACGAGATCATCCTACGAAAACTTTTGACTGTAGAGACACCGACCCTCATTCAGGCCATTGCGATAGCACAGGCGTTTATGTCCACCAGTGATAACACCAAACAAATCTCTCAGCACACAAGTGCTAGCAATGTTCATAAATTAACTGGAACTGTGTTTGCGAGCAGAAATGTACAGGGCAGAAATCATGAGTCTGCAACTGCCAGCAGGCCTCAGGTGACCCGGATGACTCAAGAATCCCCAACAAAGGATAAATGCAAGGCAATTCACACCTTGTTGGCGTTGAGGAGGCTTCCATTCAGCCTATTCATGCCGCTTCAAAGGGTATGTTTGCAAGAGCTGTGGAACAATGGGGCACCTCCAACGAGCTTGCAGACGAGCTGCAAGCTCTGCAGAACCTGCTAACCACCACGTGGCAGAGGAAGATCGGTCCATGGTGGATCAAAGCAATTTCGAGCCTCAGAGAGAGGAGGCAGATGCTGAAGTACATGGGGTGCACACATTTTCAATGAATGCTAAATGTAAAATTGAATGGCTTACCCGTAGCCATGGAAGTGGACACTGGCGATAGCCAATCCATCATGAGTAAAAAGATGTTTGAGAGACTGTTGTGCAACAAGGCACTCAGACCAGCCCTGAGCCCCATCCACACGAAACTGAGAATGTACAGCAAAGAGCTTATCACTGTCCTGGGCAGCGCCATGGTCAAGGTCACCTACGAGGGCACGGTGCACGAACTGCCACTCTGGATTGTCCCAGGCAATGGCCCCACACTGCTTGGAAGGAGTTGGCTGGGCAAAATCCGCTGGAACTGGGATGACATCCGAGAGCTAGCACATGTCGATGAGGCCTCATGTACCCAGGTTCTTCACAAATTTCCTTCCCTTTTTGAGCCAGGCATTGGAAACTTTTCCGGGGCGAAGGTGCGGAATCACTTGTCCCAGAGGCACGATCCATTCACCACAAGGCGCGAGCGGTACCTCACATGATGAGGGAGAGAGTGGAAATCGAGCTGGACAGGTTGCAACACGAGGGCATCATCTCCCCAGTGGAATTCAGCGAGTGGGCCAGCCTGTTTGTTCCAGTACTCAAAAGCGATGGCACGGTCAGGATTTGCGGCGATTATAAAGTAACTATTAATCGTTTCTCGCTACAGGACCAATACCCGCTACCTAAGGCAGACGACCTATTTGCGCCGCTGGCAGGAGGCAAGACGTTCACCAAGCTCGACCTGACTTCAGCCTACATGACGCAGGAGCTGGAGGAGTCTTCGAAGGGCCTCACCTGCATCAACACGCACAAGGGACTGTTCATCTACAACAGATGCCCATTTGGAATTCAGTCGGCTGCAGCGATCTTCCAGAGAAACATGGAGAGCCTACTCAAGTCGGTACCACACACGGTGGTTTCTCAGGACGACATATTGGTCACGGGTCGGGACACCGTCGAGCACCTACAAAACCTGGAGGAGGTCCTCCAGCAACTGGATCGCGTAGGGTTGTGGCTGAAGAGGTCGAAATGCGCCTTCATGGTAACAGAAGTGGAGTTTTTGGGGAGAAAGATCGCGGCGGACGGCATTCGGCCCACAGACACCAAGACAGAGGCTATCAGGAACGCGCCCAGGCCACAGAACGTCATGGAGCTGCGGTCGTTCCTGGGACTCCTCAACTATTTTGGTAACTTCCTATTGGGGTTAAGCACCCTCTTAGAGCCCCTACATAGAAACATAGAAACGTAGCAAATAGGTGCAGTAGTAGGCCATTCGGCCCTTCTAGCTTGCACCGCCATTCAATGAGTTCATGGCTGAACACGCAACTTCAGTACCCCATTCCTGCTTTCTCACCATACTCCTTGATCCCCCGAGTAGTAAGGACTACATCTAACTCCTTTTTGAATATATTTAGTGAATTGACCTCAACAACCTTCTGTGGTAGAGAATTCCACAGGTTCACCACTCTCTGGGTGAAGAAGTTTCTCCTCATCTCGGTCCTAAATGGCTTACCCCTTATCCTTAGACTGTGACCCCTGGTTCTCGACTTCCCCAACATTGGGAACATTCTTCCTTCATCTAACCTGTCTAAACCCGTCAGAATTTTAAACGTTTCTATGAGATCCCCTCTCATTCTTCTGAACTCCAGTGAATACAAGCCCAGTTGATCCAGTCTTTCTTGATAGGTCAGTCCCGCCATCCCGGGAATCAGTCTGGTGAACCTTCGCTGCACTCCCTCAATAGCAAGAATGTCCTTCCTCAAGTTAGGAGACCAAAACTGAACACAATACTCCAGGTGTGGCCTCACCAAGGCCCTGTACAACTGTAGTAACACCTCCCTGCTCAAATCCCCTCGCTATGAAGGCCAACATGCCATTTGCTTTCTTAACCGCCTGCTGTACCTGCATGCCAACTTTCAATGACTGATGTACCATGACACCCAGGTCTCGTTGCACCTCCCCTTTTCCTAATCTGTCACCATTCAGATAATAGTCTGTCTCTCTGTTTTTACCACCAAAGTGGATAACCTCACATTTATCAACATTATACTTCATCTGCCATGCATTTGCCCACTCACCTAACCTATCCAAGTCACTCTATATAACAATGTTTGCGCTATGTGCTGTGTTACAATATACACAAGTGTGATGTGCTTCAGTATACACGTGTGCTGTGTTACAATATACACTCCGTGAGATGTGTGACGATATACATGTGTGTGATGTGTGGCAAATACATGTTGTATGAGGTGAGCCAATGTGTGTGCTATGTGTGATGTTACAATATACACACGTGATGTGTGACAATATACACGCGTATGGTGTGTGACAATGTGCGCGACGTGTGATATGTGATAATGTACATGCATGTGATGTGTTACAATATACACGCATGTGATGTGTGACAATGAGCGTGCCGTGTGATGTGTGAAAATGTGCATGTGTTATTGCGTAAAGGTGAGAACTGGGTATGGGGGAAAAATAACAAGTAATTGCTTTTGAGAAAGCCAGAAACATTTTATGCTCCAACAAGTTGCTTGTATTATATAACCCGTGTAAAAGACTTGTGCTAACATGTGACGCATCGTTGTACGGAGTCGGGTGTGTATTACAACAAGCTAACGTTGTGGGGAAGTTGCAACCTGTCGCCTATGCCTCCAGGAACTTGTCTGAGGCCGAGAGAGCATGATTGAGAAAGAGGCATTGGCGTGTGTGTTCGGGGTAAAGAAAATGCATCAGTACCTGTTTGGCCTCAAATTTGAGTTGGAAACCGATCACAAGCCCCTCATATCCCTGTTCGCTGAAAACAAGGAGATAAATACTAATGCCTCAGTCCGCATACAAAGGTGGGCACTCGCGCTATCAGCGTATAACTATACCATCCGCCACAGGCCAGGCACCGAGAACTGTGCGGATGCTCTCAGTCGGCTACCATTGCCCACCACTGGGGTGGAAATGACACAGTCTGCAAACTTGTTGATGGTGGTGCAGCCCACAGACTTGTTGATGGTCATGGAAGCGTTTGAAAATGATAAATCACCTGTCACGGCCCGCCAGATTAGGACTTGGACAGCCAAGTTCCTCTGCTGTCCCGAGTAAAAAACTGTGTACTGCATGGGAGCTGGACCAGCATCCCCGTTGAAATGCAAGAGCTAATCAAGTCGTTTAAGTGGCGAAAAGATGAGCTGTCCATTAAGGCAGACTGCCTGTTGTGGGGTAACCGCGTAGTGCTACCCAAAAGGGGCAGGGAGACGTTCATCTCGGATCTCCACAGCACACACGCGGATATAGTAATGATGAAAGCGATAGCCAGTTCCCACGTGTGGTGGCCCGGTATCGACTCTGACTTAGAGTCCTGTGTACGGCAATGCAGCGTGTGTGCTCAGTTGAGCAACGCGCCCAGAGAGGCACCACTAAGTTTGTGGCCCTGGCCCTCCAGACCATGGTCGAGGATCCATGTCGACTATGCGGGCCCGTTTCTCAGTAAAATGTTCCTGGTGGTGGTGGATGCTTTTTCAGAATGGATTGAATGTGAAATAATGTCGGGAAGCACCGCCACCGCCACCATTGAAAGCCTGAGGGCCATGTTTGCCACCCACGGCCTGCCTGACATACTGGTCAGTGACAACGGGCCATGTTTCACCAGTGCCGAATTTAAAGAATTCATGACCCACAATGGGATCAAACATGTCACCTCGGCCCTGTTTAAACCAGCCTCCAATGGGCAGGCAGAGCGGGCAGTACAAACCATCAAACAGAGCCTCAAACGAGTCACAGAAGGCTCACTCCAAACCCGCCTGTCCCGAGTACTGCTCAGCTACCGCACGAGACCCCACTCGCTCACAGGGGTGCCCCCGGCTGAGCTAATCATGAAAAGGACACTTAAAACCAGACTCTCGCTGGTTCACCCCAACCTGCATGATCAGGTAGAGAGCAGGCGGCAGCAACAAAATGTAAACGATGGTCGCGCCACTGTGTCACGGGAAATTGATCTGAATGACCCTGTGTATGTGCTAAACTATGGACATGGTCCCAAGTGGATCGCGGGCACGGTGATAGCTAAAGAAGGGAGTCGGGTGTTTGTTGTCAAACTAGACAATGGACAAATTTGCAGAAAGCACCTGGACCAAACGAGGCTGCGGTTCACAGACTGCCCTGAACAACCCACAGCACACACCACCTTTCTCGAGCCCACAACACACACCCAAAGGATCAACGACACCACCCCGGACCAGGAAATCGAACCCATCACGCCCAACAGCCCAGCAAGGCCAGGCTCACCCAGCAGCCCTGCAGGACCAACAACACGCCAGCCCAGCGAGGGCACAGCCAACACACCAGAACAGACATTTGTACCGAGGCGGTCCACCAGGGAAAGAAAGGCTCCCGACCCCCTCACCTTGTAAATAGTTTTCACTTTGACTTTGGGGGGGAGTGATGTTGTGTATCTGTAAAGCATGCACTCCCATGTTCCGCCACCAGGGAGCTCATCCCCTGAAGTCCCAAGGGATCCCAGCATCCCTTGGGAGCACTGTATATAAGCCGGCCCCTAAGGCCTGTTCCTCACTCTGGAGTGTCTTAATAAAGACCGAGGTCACTGTTACTTTAACCTCCCTGTGTGCAGCCTCATCTGTGTTCGGAACACAGTCGTAACGTTTACTATTAATGATGGCCGTTGATGTCCTAATAAGTTGTGTAGAAATGTCATTCATCTTTTTAAGGTCAACCCGATGAGATCGTGTCATTGGAGTCACCCGCTTCTCCTGCACCATCAGCAGGATCAACCAGCTCGGAGGAGGGAGAGAAAGACCATGAAACAATAGTTAGTGTGGAGTAAGAGCAGGAGGAGGAGGAAGCACATTTTTGGGGGGGCGGGGCGGGGGGGGGGAATAACCTGCGGTCGTCACTATTGAGACGGAGGAGGCACCGAGAACAAGCGTTGTGCTGATGGCGACGCCAAGGCGTGACATTTTGCACACGCTGACCCCCACAGAGGGGCAGGCGGAGTGCTCTGATATCCCTGTGCAGGGAGCCGGTCGCGACCTTATCCAGGGCTTCCCGGCTTTCTCCACAAACTGCAGCCAGGTTCGCCACGGACTTCTGCAGCTGGTCTTCCAGGCTGTCGGAGGGCCGAGATACAGCGCGGGAGAGAGGCTGGAGGAAATACGCAAACAGAGCGCCGCAACCAATGCCCTTTCGGCACGCGTTGCTGGCTGGACACGGGCGCCGGGCCCCATGGTCGGCTCGCAGCCAGACCCCGAGCACACACGCGAGTACGGAGGACACAGTCCCTCCTGACGCGGAGGTGGAGCCTCAGGCTTCCTGTTGCCCTCCGTCACCTGCACCACGGCAGGAAGTCTTGCCGTCCCACACTTCACACCGCGTTCGTGGCGGTCTACGTAGGCCAAAACTGGCGGGTGGGGTAAGAACACGGGGCGGGAAAGGACCTGGAGGGAATCGTGGCCCCAGGTAGGGAGGGGGGGTGTGTTTTCAATTTAATTGTTAAATTGTTAATCCTTTGTTCATGGTTATAGAAACATAGAAAATAAGTGCAGGAGTAAGCCATTCGGCCCTTCGAGCCTGCACCGCCATTCAATGAGTTCATGGCTGATTGGGGTTTAGGGGAACGGTGGGTTGGGAAGGGAGGGGAGGGTGTTTGAACTCATTTTGTAAAATTCATTCGTTGTGTTAATAAATAACAATTGTTGTGCCTTCTCTCTTAGTGACATTAAGGATCACATTTTCAGACAACATATTTACAGTTGTTCATCATTATTTGTTCATTCTTTTATTATTATGTCCTTACTATACAGTATAAATGCACACGAGGCCCATACTTGAGAGAAGGTCACTCTGTGACCTGTTACCTTTATTACCCAGCACTGAAGTGATGAAGGTGGGTGGAGCTTCCCCTTTTATACCTGAAAGTCCAGGTTAGGAGTGTCTCCCACAAGATCACCACCTAGTGGTCAGTGTTCTCACGGTGTACAACTTAGGTCAGTTTATACATGGGGTTACAATGACAGTAGAATACATGACAATTGTAGCCATACTTTAATTAAGCTAAGCATTAATGCCGATGCCAGGCCAGTGCAGGCAAGGCAAAAATTAAACCCCACGCAAATGCAACTTTTGATTAACCCGAACTGTAAATGAACATTTGAATATCCACAATGATAGTTCATGCAAAGCGTTCCTAAATGAGCCGCTTTCGCAACAGCTTAGCAGCCGTGTAACTGCCCCTGGTCTTCGGGCGGGGTATGGTGGCCTGGTGCTAGATCACCAGGCTGACTGCCCTCCCCTTGGTCCTCGCCTGCATCCTATTCCACCTCTTCCACCTCGCCCGCTGGCTCTTCCGTCTCCCCTCCTTCTGGAGGTGGACCCGCGGCCCCATCTGGCATTACTTCTCCTCTCCTTATACCTAGGTTATGCAGCATGCAACACACCACAATAAACTCAGCGACCTGGTCAGGGTGGTACTGTAGGCTGCCTCCAGAATGGTCCAGGCATCTGAAGCGCTGCTTTAGAGCTCCAATTGTCTGTTCCACGATGTTGCGTGTCGCTATGTGACTTTCATTGTACCGTTTCTGTGCTTCAGTGACGGGATTCCACAGAGGGGGGGTCATCAGCCAACTGGCAAGGCCATATCCTTTATCCCCCAGCATCCAACCGTGACCTTCTGGCTGATTGATAAACAGGTCAGGGACAGCACTTTCACGTAGGATGTGCGCATCATGGATGCTGCCAGGAAATGTAGCATTTACTGTCAGGATTGTTTGGTTGTGAGCGACAACAAGCTGCACATTTAGTGAGTGGAACCCCTTTCTGTTACAAAACATCTCCGTGTTCTTTAAGGAGGCTTTCAAGGCAATGTGCGTGCAGTCTATTGCTCCCTGCACCTTGGGGAAGTGTGATATCCTGTAGAAACCCAAAACCCTCTCGGTCTGTGCCTCCCTGGTCATTGGGAAGCTTATGAAGTCCATCCTGCGAGCGTAAAGGGCTTCAGTCACCTGTCGAATGCAGCAGTGTGTGTCGTGCTGAGAGATATGGCCGATGTCGCCAGCTGAAGCCTGAAAAGATCCCGATGCGTAGAAGGCTAGGGCAGCAGTAACCTTCACCTCAACGGACAGTGCTGTTTTGATGGTGCTGGAAGGCTGCAGATCACCCTTGACAAGCTGGCATCTCTCATCGATGACCTCCTTCCAGAATCGCAGCCTCCTAAGACAAGCGTTTTCAGACAAGTTCAGGTAAAATTGCTTTTCCACGTACCTTCGTTGGCTGTACGGTCTCCTCCTCTGTCTTTGTCTCTGTCTACGCATTACTCTGCCACCTTTTCTGATACGTCCTTACTATACAGTATCAATGCACATGAGGCCCATGCTTGGGAGGTCAGTCTGTGACCTGTCCTTTATTCCATAGCACTCAAGTGATGGAAGTGGGTGGAGCTTCCCCTTTTATATCTGAAGGTCCAGGTTAGGAATGTCTCCCACAAGTTCACCACCTAGTGGTCAGTGTTCTCACGGTGTACAACTTAGGTCAGTTTATACATGGGTTACAATGCTGGTTGAATACATGACATCATCTCCCCCCCCTAAAGTCTTATTGGGATCACAGGTTGAGTCTCTCTGGTGGTTTACGTTCCCTTGTAGAGCGCCTGAGTTGGGGCTCCGGTTGTTGGGCGCTGGCCTGAGTGTCTGCTGTTTGCGGTGCCTCAGGCCTGTCCGGACTGCCCACAGTGACTGGGCTCTCCTCCACTTGGCTCCGGTGTTCGGTCACCTGTGGTGGAGTAAACTCAACATCGTGTTCTTCCTCTGATTCTTCGATGCTGAACCTCCTTTTTGTTTGATCCACGTGTTTGCGGCAGATTTGTCCATTGGTAAGTTTAACTACCAGAATCCTATTCCCCTCTTTGGCAACCACAGTGCCTGCGAGCCATTTGGGCCCTGCAGCGTCGTTGAGGACAAAAACATGGTAATTTACATCAATACATTGCGCCCTCGCATTCCTGTCATGGAAGTCATATTGTGACTGGCGCCTGCTCTCAACAATTTCTTTCATGGTGGGGTGTATAAGGGATAACCGGGTTTTGAGCGTCCTTTTCATTAGTAGCTCTGCGGGTGGAACCCCTGTGAGCGAGTGTGGTCGGGATCTATTGGCCAACAGGAGGCGTGATAAGCGGGTTTGTAGGGAACCCCCTTGGATTCTGAGCATTCCCTGTTTGATTATCTGCACTGCTCGTTCTGCCTGGCCGTTTGAGGCCGGCTTGAACAGTGCTGTTCTGACATGGTTAATTCCATTGCCTGCCATGAAGTCCTGGAATTCAGTGCTTGTGAAGCACGGGCCATTGTCGCTGACCAAGATGCCCGGTAGACCATGGGCGGCGAACATTGCCCGTAGACTTTCTACCGTGGCAAAGGATGTGCTTGAATTTAAAATGTCACACTCGATCCATTTGGAGTAGGCGTCTACTACAACCAAAAACATTTTCCCCATGAAAGGACCTGCGTAGTCCACATGGATATGTGACCAAGGCTTGGCGGGCCATGGCCAGGGGCTAAGGGGGGGCTTCCCTGGGCACACGTGTTGCACCTGCGAACACAAAGTTCCAGATCTGCATCTATCCCTGGCCAAACGTGTGACCTGGCAATTGCCTTCACCGTGACAATGCCCGGGTGCTCATTGTGGAGTTCTCTGATGAACACCTCTCTGCCCATCTGGGGCATGACTACGTGGTTTCCCCACAGTAGGCAATCGGCCTGAATCGAGAGTTCATCCTTGCGCCTGTGAAATGATTTAAATTCCTCAGGGCATGCCCTGTACGTGGCTGCCCAGTCCCCATTCAGGACACATTTCTTGACTAGAGACAATAGCGGGTCTCTATTTGTCCAGAATTTAATCTGACGGGCTGTCACGGGTGAGCCTTCGCTTCCGAAAGCTTCAACAGCCATGACCATCTCAGCACCATTCTCGGTAGCCCCCTCAGTGGTGGCTAGTGGGAGCCTGCTGAGTGCATCGGCGCAGTTTTCGGTGCCCGGTCTGTGCCAAATTGTGTAGTCATAGGCGGCTAACGTGAGTGCCCACCTCTGTATGCGGGCCGATGCGTTTGCATTTATGGCCTTGTTGTCGGCCAAAATGGACGTTAGGAGTTTGTGATCTGTCTCCAGCTCAAATTTCCTGCCAAACAGGTACTGGTGCATTTTCTTTACCGCATATACACATGCGAGCGCTTCCTTTTCTACCATCCCGTAACCCCTTTCTGCCTGGGACAGACTCCTGGAGGCATAAGCTACCGGCTGTAACTGACCATTGGCATTGACATGCTGCAACACACACCCGACACCATAGGACGACGCATCGCACGTTAAAATAAGTTTCTTACATGGGTCATATAGCGTTAACAGATTGTTGGAACATAACAAATTGCGTGCTCTATTAAAAGCCCTTTTCTGGCTGTCCCCCCAGACCCATTCGTGACCTTTGCGTAGGAGCACGTGTAGCGGCTCTAGCAGCGTGCTCAATTTGGGAAGAAAGTTACCAAAATAGTTCAGGAGCCCCAGGAACGAACGCAGCTCCGTCGTGTTACGGGGTCTGGGTGCTCACTGGATCGCTTCCGTCCTGGACGCAGTAGGGCTGATCCCATCTGCTGCTACCCTCATCCCCAGGAATTCTACCTCTGGAGCTAGGAAGACGCACTTCGCCTTTTTCAGTCGCAGCCCTACCCGGTCCAGTCTGCGTAGCACCTCCTCCAGGTTGTGGAGGTGTTCTTCAGTATCGTAACCTGTGATGAGGATGTCGTCCTGAAAAACCACCGTCCCTGGAATCGACTTGAGGGGCTTTCCATATTTCGTTGGAAGATCGTGGCGGCCGAGCGAATCCCGAACGGACATCTGTTGTACTCAAACAACCCCTTGTGTGTCGTGATGGTGGTCAGCTTCTTCGACTCACTCGCCAGCTCCTGGGTCATGTAAGCTGAGGTCAGGTCCAATTTTGAAAAAAGTTTGCCACCGGATAGCGTCGCAAAGAGGTCCTCCGCTCTCGGTAGCGGGTACTGGTCTTGGAGTGACACCCGATTGATGGTGGCCTTGTAATCGCCACATATCCTGACTGACCCATCCGCCTTGAGCACCGGCACAATCGGGCTCGCCCAGTCACTGAATTCGACTGGCGAGATGATGCCTTCCCTCAGCAGGCGGTCCAATTCACCTTCTATCTTTTCCCGCATCACGTACGGCACCGCTCTAGCCTTGTGGTGTACTGGTCTGGCGTCCGGGTTTATGTGAATCACTACCTTGGCCCCCATGAAAGTGCCAATGCCGGGTTGAAATAATGAGTCAAATTGTCCAGGCTCTGTGAGCATGATACTCGCTCCACAGAGAAAATTGCATTGACATCGCCCCATTTCCAGATCATGACAGCAAACCAACTCCTCCCCAGTAGTGCGGGACCGTCCCCTGGGACAATCCAGAGTGGCAACCTGTTCTCCGAATCTTTGTGGGTCACGACTACCGGGGCGCTGCCTAGCACCGGAATGATCTCCTTTGTGTAAGTCCGTAGCTGTGCGTCAATCGCCGAGAATTTTGGCCTCCTGGCCTTGGACGCCCACAACTTTTCGAACTGTTTGATACCCATCAGGGACTGGCTGGCCCCCGTGTCTAGCTCCATTGATACTGGGATGCCATTGAGGAGCACTTTCATCATTATCGGTGGCGTCCTGGTGTATGAACTGTATACATGCTCCACATGAACTCGCTGAACTTCAGCTTCCAGCGATTTCCCCCAGCGTTCATTTCTGCAATTTCTGCAGGTATTTTGCTCATCTCTGCAAACTCCGGCTGAGTGTATGCCTCCATGCCTCCAACATGAGCTGCTGTTTGAAACAAAAGGTCCCTTGCCAGTCGATCGTCCCTGACTGCCCCTGTTATTGTCCTTGAGTGCGCCATTAACAGGTGTTGATGGCCCCATTACTGGCCGCATTGTCCCTTGCAATGGCGTGAATCGCTGTTCAGCTTGCCATTGTCTCTGTCGAACTCCCCCTCTGGGTTCGACTACATGTTGGGGCATGTCCGATTGCCCTTGTCTGCCTGGAGAACTGTGTGCTGCTTTAACAGTGTTGAATCTCTGTCCCAACCATTCTTTAACACAGTACCTCTCGTCTGTTCTGCTAGTGGCCATGCTCGCGTGGTTTAAATCCCAGTTTCTCGTCGCCATTGATACGCCGAGGCCCATGCTTGAGAGAAGGTCAGTCTGTGACCTGTCCTTTATTCCTTAGCACTCAAGTGATGGAAGTGGGTGGAGCTTCCCCTTTTATACCTGAAGGTCCAGGTTAGGGGTGTCTCCCACAAGTTCACCACCTAGTGGTCATTGTTCTCACAGTGTACAACTTAGGTCAGATTATACATGGGTTACAACGCTGGTTGAATACATGACATTTTCGATTGACCCTTTCAGTAAACAACATGTGAGCAGTTACAAGTCATGGCAGGGAAAGCGTGGGCCCCATCACTATCAATAATTACTTTCACTCAATTAAACTAATCTCACTACTCTCTACACTATACGCTGCACACTGTATACCAGTATAGGCCCCAACAATATCAGTAATTATTTTCAATATCTATAAAAGCATTTTTCACCAAAAATATGCCTATACAATACCTAAGATCAATATATATACCCTAATATAATATTCTGAGGATAAATAACTCTCTAAATAACTCACAACTATTTAGCTTCTTCGTTTCTGTCGCCTCAACCCTTCCTCCAATCTTTAAAATGAGGTTTGTAGTGCCCATTTCCTTCTATTAAGCCCAGGAAAAGCAACTATTTCTCAGCGATCTTTTGGGCCTTGCATCAGCCCAGCGAAGTGCAGGTTAGGTGCTGAAACTTGGGATGGGCCTTGTGTGGGCGATCATTTCGGTGAAGTGACCCAAAACTTGGGCATGTGTTTTTCCAGCGCTATTTCGGGCCTAGTTTCCACTTTTTCCTCAAAATGGGCAACAGAGGTCAGTTTTGGGCGATAGATGGGCCTTGTAAAGTGGAAAGTCGAGCTCTGTCTCTCTCTTTGTCTCTCTCTCTCTCTCTGTCTGTCTCTCTCTTTCTCTCTCAATCCCTCGCTCTCTGTCTCTCTCTTTCTCTCAGTCCCTCTCTTTTTCTCTTGCTGTCTCTCTCTCCGTCTCTCAATCTATCTCTTGCTGTCTCTCTCTCCGTCTCTCCCTATCTCTCGCTGTCTCTCCCTATCTCTCGGTCTCTCTCACTATCTCTCTCTCTCTCTCTGTCTCTTGCTGTCTCTCTATCTCTTGCTGTCTCTCTCTCACTATCTCTCTCTCTCTCTCTCTCTCACACTATCTCTCGCTGTCTCTCTCTCTCTCTCACTATCTCTCGCTGTCTCTCTCTCTCACTATCTCTCGCTGTCTCTCTCTCTCTCTCACTATCTCTCGCTGTCTCTCTCTCTCTCTCTCTCTCTCTCTCACTCTATCTCTCCCTCTGACCTCTCACTCTGTTCACTCGCTGTCTCTCAGTCCCTCTTTGTCTCTCAGTCTCTCTTTGTCTCTCAGTCTCTTTTCTTTTCTCTCTCACTCCAATCTTGCTCAATCTCGTGTCTCTCTCTCTGCCTCTCACAGGGGAAGGAGATTAAAAGGAAGTTATATTTCAGAGAACAGGAACCATCGATCGATGGATACACAGGCCATGACACCAGATAAGCTTTATCGGGGATCTCGTGAATTGAAAACTCCTTTTTGCGACAGTGAAACAGATCAGAGACTTATACCCCTCTGTTCTAGTCCAGCCCTGTTGAGGTTTAATGAAGGGAGGCTCCTGGGAAGACTGAGATTCATCGGGTTATGAAAAAGAGACAAATGTTGCATTTTTACATTTACACTACTGGCAGACCTCCAGTGACATTGCTCGAAGGTACTGGAGGATGCTGGGACCGTACTGCCGTGCTTAACCTGGACTGTCCCTTTACAGGCGCTGCCCTCATTGGGCAACTCCAGGTAACTGTAACAAAACTGCAGAAGCCAATCAAAAGCCAGCTTTAAGGCAGAAAATTCCCATTGACACAGAAATCACAGCACAGAATAAATATTGGCCCCCGGTCACCGGGGAGAACTCCCCCTGCTCTTCTTCCAATAGTGGCCCCGGGATCTTTTACATCCACCCGAGAGGGCAGACAGGGCCTCGGTTTAACGTCTCATCCGAAAGACGGCCCCTCCGACAGTGCGGGGCTCCCTCAGTACTGCCCCTCCGACAGTGCGGCACTCCCTCAGCACTGTCCCTCCGACAGTGCGGCGCTCCCTCAGTACTGCCCCTCTGACAGTGCGGCGCTCCCTCAGTACTGCCCCTCTGACAGTGCGGCACTCCCTCAGTACTGCACTGATTCAGTATTTGGATTCAGTATTTGCGGGTTCAGTATTTGGGCCACACTATCGGATGGCAGTACTGAGGGAGCGCCGCACTGTCGGAGGGGCAGTACTGAGAGAGCGCCGCACTGTCGGAGGGGCAGTACTGAGGGAGCGCCGCACTGTCGGAGGGGCAGTACTGAGGGAGCGCCGCACTGTCGGAGGGGCAGTACTGAGGGAGCGCCGCACTGTCGGAGGGGCAGTACTGAGGGAGCGCCGCACTGTCGGAGGGGCAGTACTGCGGGAGCGCCGCACTGTCGGAGGGGCAGTACTGCGGGAGCGCCGCACTGTCGGAGGGGCAGTACTGAGGGAGCGCCGCACTGTCGGAGGGGCAGTACTGAGGGAGCGCCGCACTGTCGGAGGGGCAGTACTGAGGGAGCGCCGCACTGTCGGAGGGGCAGTACTGAGGGAGCGCCGTAATGTATGCCCCTGTAGTGTATGCTCACAGGTTGGTATGTTGGCCTTTATATCAAGATGATTTGAGTATAAGAGTGAAGATGTTTTACTGCGATTATATCGGGCCCTGGTGAGACCACACCTGGAGTATTGTGCACAGTTTGGGTCTCCTTACCTAAGGAAGGATATACTTGCCATTGAGGGAGTGCAGCGAAGGTTCACCAGACTGATTCCTGGGATGGGGGGATTGTCCTATGAGGAGAGATTGAGCAGACTGGGCCGATATTCTCGAGAGTTTAGAAGAATGAGAGGTGATCTGATTCAGACAGACACAATTCTGACAGGGCTTGACAGGGTAGATGCAGGGAGGATGTTTCCCCCGGGCTGGGGAGTCTAGAACCAGGGGTCACACAGTCTCAGGATAAGGGGTCGGCCATTTAGGACTGAGATGAGGAGGAATTTCTTCACTCAGAGGGTGGTGAATCTTTGCGATTCTCTGCCTCAGAGGGCTCAGTCGTTGAGTATATTCAAGGCTGAGATCGATAGATTTTTGGATAGTAAGGCAATCAAGGGATACGGGGATAGTGCAGGAAAGTGGAGTTGAGGTCGAAGATCAGCCATGATCTTATTGAATGGCGGAGCAGGCTCGAGGGGCCGAATGGCCGACTCCTGCTCCTATTTCTTATGTTCTTATGTTCATAGAGCTGTTGAGTTGGGAGTGGCTTAGCCAGTCACGTGATGTTCGCAAGACTCAATAAAACCCCAGCCAGTTAGGTTTGGGGGATTCACGATGGGGCAGGTGTTTGTGAGCCAAGTGGATGAACCAGTATGAATGAATGTAGTATGAATGTTAAACCTTTGCTAATAAACCAACTCTTTCTTATTAGCAATGTGTTGCTCTGAATTCTTCAGCAAAGAACTCACAAAGCAAATACATTACAAACACCTTGGGAGGCGGTTAAACAATCATGATTGGAGAATGGAAGGTCTTCCATCACATTCTCAGGCAACGAGGATGGGTTGTGGGTTGTGCTGGAACATTTTAAAATTCTGTCCAGCAGTGGGTATAAATGGATACCAATCTCTAACAACCAAATGTTTGCTTTCAGAATAATGGTAAACCCAAGCCAGGGGACTTGTTTGAGAGATGTGGCCCTCTCATCTCTCACTGGGGTGTGTTCACAGCAGATGGAGTGGTCCACTTTATGCCAGGTAAGAATTAAGGTTTCGGACCCAAGGATTTTCAAGAACCCTGAACACCACACCTCCCTCAACCACCACTACCAATAGTCTGCTCCTTCTGCAATCAGGCTGTGGGTTTGAGTCCCGCTCTAGAGACTTCAGCCCTATAATCTAGGCTGACACTCCCAGGGCAGTGCTGAGGGAGCGCCACACTGTCGGAGGAGGATACTGAGGGAGCGCCGCACTGTCAGAGGGGCAGTACTGAGCGAGCGCCGCACTGTCGGAGGGGCAGTACTGAGGGAGCGCCGCACTGTCGGGGGGGGCAGTACTGAGGGAGCGCCGCACTGTTGGAGGGACTGTACTGAGGGAGCGCCGCACTGTCGGAGGGGCAGTACTGAGAGAGCACCGCACTGTTGGAGGGGCAGTACTGAGGGAGCGCCGCACTGTCGGAGGGGCGGTACTGAGGGAGCGCCGCACTGTCGGAGGGGCGGTGCTGAGGGAGCACCGCACTGTCGGAGGGGCAGTACTGAGGGAGTGCCGCACTGTCAGAGGGGCAGTACTGAGGGAGTGCCGCACTGTCGGAGAGGCAGTACTGAGGGAGCGCCGCACTGTCGGAGGGGCGGTGCTGAGGGAGCACCGCACTGTCGGAGGGACAGTACTGAGGGAGCGCCGCACTGTCGGAGGGGCGGTACTGAGGGAGCGCCGCACTGTCGGAGGGGCAGTCTTTTGGATGAGACGTTAAACCGAGGCCCCGTCTGCCCTCTCGGGTGGATGTAAAAGATCCCGGGGCCACTATTGGAAGAAGAGCAGGGGGAGTTCTCCCCGGTGTCCTGGGGCCAATATTTATCGCTCAAACAACATCACTAAAACAGATGATCCGGGTCATTATCACATGGCTGTGTGTGGGAGCTTGCTGTGCGCAAATTGGCTGCCGCGTTTCCTACATTACAAGCAGACAGACTTGCATTTATATCGCGCCTTTCATGGCCACCGGACGTCTCAAAGCGCTTTACAGCCAATGAGTATTTTTTGAAGTGGAATCATGGGAAATGGCAGCTACACTTCAAAACTTTACGTGATTGGCTGCAAAGCGCTTTGGGACGTCCTGAGCTTGTGATAGGTGCTCCAGAAATGCACATCTATCTCGATCAGCGAGTCGGATTACCTAGCTCTACCTGCAAGTAATCGAACTGCAATCAATTTTCCAGATGGTGAGTCTAAGACATCGAAAACAATCCTGGACAGTGCTGTGCCTGGCACAATCAAGGAGGATATCCTCGAGATCTTCCGTGGCACTGGTAACTTGAAAGTGCGCGATGGCATCACTTCCAAACTTCAGTCAGACGAAACAGTAAAGCGTGTGAGAGACAAGATTGGACCCGCAACTTACCAAAAGCAACTGCAAACACTTTGCGACTTCTGCCACTGGTCAGAGCAAGTCCACTCAGGTAAGAGCCGCTTATTCACTCCCGTCTGGCACTGTACGGCCCGTGCATCATCATAGGCAGTCCCTCGGAATCGAGGAAGACTTGCTTCCACTCTTAAAAATGAGTCCTTGGGTGGATGAACAGTCCAATACGAGAGCCACAGTCCCTGTCACAGGTGGGACAGACAGTGGTTGAGGGAAGGGGTGGGTGGGACTGGTTTGCCGCACACTCCTTCCGCTGCCTGCGCTTGGTTTCTGCACGCTCTCGGCGACGAGACTCGAGGTGCTCAGCGCCCTCCCGAATTCAGAAGAATGAGAGGTGATCTTATCGAAACGTATAAGATTATGAGAGGGCTTGACAAGGTGGATGCAGCGAGGATGTTTCCACTGATGGGGGAGACTAGAACTAGGGGGCATGATCTTAGAATAAGGGGCCGCCCATTTAAAACTGAGATGAGGAGGAATTTCTTCTCTCAGAGGGTTGTAAATCTGTGGAATTCGCTGCCTCAGAGAGCTGTGGAGGCCGGGACATTGAATAAATTTAAGACAGCGATAGACAGTTTCTTAACCGATAAGGGAATAAGGGGACGGGCAGGGAAGTGGAGCTGAGTCCATGATCGGATCAGCCATGATCATATTAAATGGCAGAGCAGGCTCGAGGGGCCGAATGGCCGACTCCTGCTCCTATTTCTTATGTTCTTATGCACTTCCTCCACTTAGGGCGGACTGGTCTTTGGCCAGGAACTCCCAGGTGTTGATGGGGATGTTGCACTTTATCGGGGAGGCTTTGAGGATGCCCTTGTAACGTTTCCTCTGCCCACCTTTGTCTCAGTGACGGTTCCTGTACACATGCAGTGCACTCACAGCGGGTAAAAGGGAATGATTCCCTCTCATCTGGTGCTGTAAAGCCCCCGTGTGTCTCAACACCTGTACATGAATGCTGAGAGAGCAGCGATTTGGGTTTTGAAGCCTGTAGATTGTAAGAGCAAGGCCCCTGAACTCAAGCCGTTCTTTTTGCAGGTGGACATTGCCCGGCGATCAGAAGATGGTTTTCTCAAGAATTTGTTTCACGAGCTCGGCTTCGAAAAGCAGCAGAGGCCAGCGTGCTACAGAGAAGACGCAAAACGAATTTGCAAGCAATGCCCACTGCGGGGGTTTTGAAAAAGCTTGTTCACCGACCTCGGGGCTACGAGAAGTTGTGCGGTGATTTTGTATCCCATTCCATCTTTCCTCTCCCTGCTACTGATGCATCTGTAAGGCTTGCTTCGCTCTTGATCACGTGGGAAAAATAAAATATTTCTGCAGCTTTTCACAGCCCAATAAACCAACGTCGGAATACCACTGTGTCTTCCGTCTCTTGTATCCCCACGCGCCCTGCTCCCAACTTCTTGCCGTGAGCAGTGGCTGAATGGGTCTCACGCTCGCCTAGGATTCAGGTCGTGGGATCAAGTCTCGCTCTGGCGATTCGAGCCCATAATCCAGGCCGACACTCCCAGTGCAGTACTGAGGGAGCGCCGCACTGTCAGAGGGGCGGTACTGAGGGAGTGCCGTACTGCGCTGTCGGAGGAGCGGTACTGAGGGAGTGCCGTACTACACTGTTGGGAGGGTGGTACCGAGGGAGCGCCATACTGTCAGATGTGACCTACGCCCTCTCGGTTGGACATAAAAGATCCCACGGCCATTAATTGAAGAGCGGGTGGGGGGAGTGCGGGGGCGGGGAAGGGGAAGGGGAAGACAAATCCAATGAGACCACCTCTAGTCTGCTCAATCTCTCTTCATAGGACAATCCCCCCCATCCCAGGAATCAGTCTGGTGAACCTTCGTTGCACTCCCTCAATGGCAAGTATATCCTTCCTTAGGTAAGGAGAGCAAAACGGCACACAATACTCCAAGTGTGGTCTCACCAGGGCTCGATATCATTGCAGTAAGATGTCTTTACTCTTGTACTCAAATCTCGAGTGTGTTCGAGCACCATCCAGTGAAGCCCATGTGGAGAGCATGTGGCCAACGGGTCGGGACAGGGTCAGGCTCGGCGGTGAAGCCTCCCACAGTCCATCAGCATGTGTGAAATGAGCACGAGGTGATGTGCGGGTGGGTTACTGTTACAGACCCTATTGAACAAAGCACTGGGTTTGAGCGAGGAGAGGATTATCCGGGGGAGAAAATCCCAACCAGTAACAGTTGATTCGTGTGTTCAGCAAGGTGACGGCTCCCCTGGGAAGATGGTAACATACAATTAGGGTCAGTGCTTCTCATCTCAGGCATGGGTTAGATACAGAGTAAAACTCCCTCTACACTGTCCCATCAAACACTCCCAAGGCAGGTACAGCACGGGGTTAGATACAGAGTAAAACTCCCTCTACACTGTCCCATCAAACACTCCCAAGGCAGGTACAGCACGGGGTTAGATACAGAGTAAAGCTCCCTCTACACTGTCCCATCAAACACTCCCAGGACAGGTACAGCACGGGGTTAGATACAGAGTAAAGCTCCCTCTACACTGTCCCATCAAACACTCCCAGGGCAGGTACAGCACGGGGTTAGATACAGAGTAAAGCTCCCTCTACACTGTCCCATCACACACTCCCAGGACAGGTATAGCACGGGGTTAGATACAGAGTAAAGCTCCCTCTACACTGTCCCATCACACACTCCCAGGACAGGTATAGCACGGGTTAGATACACACTGTCCCAATGTGTTATTTCCGATACCAGCCATGATTATCCGAGTGACAGATTTGAAGCAGAACCCTTGCAGCCGGAAGAGGCTGGCCTCCCGGCAGTCTGGATTTGTTTGTCCCTCGGTCTTGTATCGGTGTAAGGCCAGCCTGCCTGTGCAGCACAGTCTGATATTCATTATTCCAGTTCAGAAGGGCTCCGCTTCTGATCATTGAGACCTTTCGTCCCACTCGGGACCCTACAACTGGCTCCGCGGCATTTAGAGGCAGGGACAGAATCAAGCCTCGAATGCAAGATCCCCTCCTTCTGCAGACTTAAATTAGACAAGGCTAGAATTTGGATCAATTCTAACCAATTTAAAAGCAACCTCGATTTGCACAGCGCCTTGGCATCGCGGTTCCCTGTAAGCGGCGCTGTGTTCTGGGTGGTCTGTTTCAATGCACGTTCCCTTTAAATCTCCGCAAGTTTGGCAGGAACATTACTCAGGGCTGTTCGAGAGCCATTCACATACAACCAATTACTTCCAAGTGCCCTCGCCGCTCTGTAGACAAATACGTTAGGCATTTTGCACACAGCAAGGTCCACGCACAGCATTTTCAGTGGAGTTGGTTGAGACACGAATACTGGGCCAGGACACCCGAGGGACAACTCTTCGAATAGTGCCCTGGGATCTTTGCCGTCCAGCCGAGAGGGGCAGATGGAGCTTCGGTTTAACCTCTCATCAGAAAGACGGCACCTCTGACAGTGCGGCGCTCCCTCAGTACTGCCCCTCCGACAGTGCGGCGCTCCCTCAGTACCGCCCCTCCGACAGTGCGGCGCTCCCTCAGCACCGCCCCTCCGACAGTGCGGCGCTCCCTCAGTACTGCCCCTCCGACAGTGCGGCGCTCCCTCAGTCCCGCCCCTCCGACAGTGCGGCGCTCCCTCAGCACCGCCCCTCCGACAGTGCGGCGCCCCCTCAGTACTGCCCCTCCGACAGTGCGGCGCTCCCTCAGTACCGCCCCTCCGACAGTGCGGCACTCCCTCAGTACCGCCCCTCCGACAGTGCGGCGCTCCCTCAGTACCGCCCCTCCGACAGTGCGGCGCTCCCTCAGTACCGCCCCTCCGACAGTGCAGGGCTCCCTCAGTACCGCCCCTCCGACAGTGCGGCGCTCCCTCAGTACCGCCCCTCCGACAGTGCGGGGCTTCCTCAACACCGCGGCGCTCGCTCAGTACCGCCCCTCCGACAGTGCGGCGCTCCCTCAGTACTGCACTGCGGTGTCAGCCGAGATTTATGTGCTCAAGTGCCTGGAGTGGGACTTGAACTTAAAGGTGAGTGCACTACCCACTGAGCCGTAGCTGACTACTTAAGGGGCTCAAGTCCCGGAGCCACTGAGCCACAGAGCCCCGGGATTGTTGCCCAAGCTGGGATGTTATCTGATCTCAAGAGATGAGTTGCGAAGATACCAATGCTGCCTCTGTCCTGGTAAAGTCAGGGTGCAGCGCACTGCGGAACCTTGGCTACTTCTGGAGCTGGTCGGTCTGTGCACACGGCCATAAATTCAGTTACAAGGTTATTCTCACTCGTGGGGGCAATAATTTACCGTTTTCAAAACTGCATTGCCCTGTATCCTAACTCACTCCAAGTTTCATTTACCCATCACCATTGTTCCTTTTAATTTTTTGTTTGGGTGTGCGACCCCTTAAAGGGGCTGCATTATTCAAAATAATGCACATGCACGTTTTTTCCCCAACTTAAAGGCAACATTGTCAACCCCACCCCACGCTCGCTAATCTACATTGGCCCCCAGGTCCAGTAGCACCTTAATTTTAAAACACTCATCCTTGTTTTCAAAATCCTCTCCTCGCCCCCTCCCTATTTCTAACCTCCTCCAGCCCTACACCCCTCCCCATCTCTGTAACCTCCTCCAGCCCCTACACCCCTCCCTATCTCTGTAACCCCCTCCAGCCCCTACACCCCTCCCTATCTCTGTAACCCCCTCCAGCCCCTACACCCCTCCCTATCTCTGTAACCTCCACCAGCCCCTACACCCCTCCCTATCTCTGTAACCTCCACCAGCCCCTACACCCCTCCCTATCTCTGTAACCTCCTCCAGCCCCTACACCCCTCCCTATCTCTGTAACCTCCACCAGCCCCTACACCCCTCCCTATCTCTGTAACCTCCTCCAGCCCCTACACCCCTCCCTATCTCTGTAACCTCCTTCAGCCCCTACACCCCTCCCTATCTCTGTAACCTCCACCAGCCCCTACACCCCTCCCTATCTCTGTAACCCCCTCCAGCCCCTCCCTATCTCTGTAACCCCCTCCAGCCCCTACACCCCTCCCCATCTCTGTAACCTCCTCCAGCCCCTACACCCCTCCCCATCTCTGTAACCTCCACCAGTCCCTACATCCCTCCCTATCTCTGTAACCTTCTCCAGCCCCGACACCCCTCCCTATCTCTGTAACCTCCTCCAGCCCCTACACCCCTCCCCATCTCTGTAACCTCCTTCAGCCCTACACCCCAACGAGATCTTTGCACTCCTCCAATTCTGGCCCCCTGCACAACCCCCCCCCCCCCCCGATTTCCTTCGCTCCACCATTGGCGGCCGCGCCTTCAGCTGCCTGGGCCCCGAGCTCTGGCATTTCCCCCCTTAACCTCTCCGCCTCTCTCCTCAACACTCCTTCAAACCTACCTCTTCGATCAAGCAGTTGGGCCATCATCATAGGCAGTCCCTTGGGGTTGAGGATGACTTGCTTCCTCACTAAAAATGATACTCCGGTGACTGATGAAACTCATTTTAAACGGTGGAAGATGCCCGGGCATGAATTCTTTTAACGTATGGTGGTCGTTGCACACCAGCCGCCACCCTAATCTCATGCGGTTTGGTGTCAAATTTTGTTTGACAATGCTCCTGTGAAGCGTTTGAAGACTAGGCCTTCAAATCCACGACCAAGCTCATGGTCTGTAGTAATACCCGCCCTCCTGTATGGCTCAGAGACATGGACCATGTACAGTAGACACCTCAAGTCGCTGGAGAAATACCACCAACGATGTCTCCGCAAGATCCTGCAAATGCCCTGGGAGGACAGACGCACCAACGTTAGCGTCCTCGACCAGGCCAACATCCCCAGCATCGAAGCACTGACCACACACTCGACCAGCTCCGCTGGGCAGGGCCACATTGTCCGCATGCCCCCAGACACGAGACTTCCAAAGCAAGCGCTCTACTCGGAACTCCTTCACGGCAAACGAGTCAAAGGTGGGCAGAGGAAACGTTACAGGGACCACCCTCAAAGCCTCCCCTGATAAAGTGCAACATCCCCACCCACACCTGGGAGTCCCTGGGCCCAAAGACCAGTCCGCCCTAAGTGGAGGAAGTGCATCCGGGAGGGCGCTGAGCACCTCGAGTCTCGTCGCCAAGAGCGTGCAGAAACCAAGCGCAGGCAGCGGAAGGAGCGTGCGGGAAACCTGTCCCACCCTCCCCTTCCCTCAACCACTGTCTGTCCCACCTGTGATAGGGACTGTGGCTCTCGGATTGGACTGTTCAGTCACCTGAGGACTCATGTTAAGAGTGGAAGCAAGTCTTCCTCTATTCCGAGGGACTGCCTATGATGATGATGATGAAGTACCTTGGGACTTTTTACTACGTTACTCGACACTGTATAAATGCAAGTTGTTGACACACACACACACCTCTTACCCCCAGCTCTATTTGCAATGACTTCAAACAGAATGAAATCAAACTTTGTGGTTGGGAGAGGAATGGAACGCACACAATGGTTTTCACAGGAATATTGCACACTCCACTTATCTGCGCTGCTGCCTTCATGGGCGACGGTCCATGCTGCTGATTCTTGGGGAAGCGAGCGAGAAGGGCACACCTTACCTGCGAGTGCGATATGGGGTGGATGGGGGGGGGGGGGGGGGTGGGGCAAGCCTGAGATTTAAAACTAAACCAACAGATCTGCGCACCCCCCCCCCCCCCCAAGCGTAGCGCCAGGGCGTGACCTGGGAGGAGTTAGTTAATCACGGCCAGTGCCTGTCAACCTGCCAGGGTTCGGTGCTCCTGATCGCCACCCGGAGCTGGGAAACGCGAGGCCCCGCGTGGCCGAATAGCCGGCCAGCAATCACTGCCTGGGGCGTCACGCGCAGAACAAACGCACTCGGGTCGGCGGGAAGGAAAACGAGAGGGGAGAGAGAGAGAGAGGGGGGGACAGGCGCAATGCCCCCTCCCAATTTTTTTTTTGGGGGGGGGGGGGGGCGCGCAGTCCCTTTAAATTTGCTGCACAGCCGTACGTGCGCAGTATACCTTCCAGCGGCGGAGGCTGGTGAGTGGCCTGCGAGGGACCTCCCGATTGGTGCGTGGCCGTGTGCATCAGGGGGAGCACTGGACAGGGAACAGCTCCCAGGAGCGGGTTGGGTCAAATTAGGAGAACAGGTTACATGGTACTTACAGCAAAGGAACAGGCCATTGGGCCCCACCACTGCTCCGTGCCGTTGTTTATGTTCCACACCACTCCCCTCCCCACCCCATATCCTTCTATTCATTTCTCCCTCATGTGTTTATCCAGCCTCCCCTTAAATGCATCGATACTATTCACCTCAACTCCTCCCTGTGGCAGCGAGTTCCACATTCTCACCGCTCTCTGGGTAAAGAAGTTTCTCCTGAATTCCCCAGTATTTATCAGTGACTGTCTTATATTGATAGTTCCTAGTTCTGGTCTCCCTCACAAGTGGAAACATCTCTATATCTACCCGATCGAACCCTTTCATAATCTTAAAGACCTTTATCAGGTCGCCTCTCAGCCTTCTCGTTTCTAGAGAAAAGAGACCCAGCCTTTCTCGATAGTTATAATATAACATAAGAAATAGGAGCAGGAGTAGGCCATACGGCCCCTCAAGCCTGCTCCGCCATTTAATACGGTCATGGCTGATCCGATCATGGACTCAGCTCCACTTCCCTGCCCGCTCCCTTATCGGTTAAGAAACTGTCTATTTCTGTCTTAAATACATTCAATGTCCCAGCTTCCACAGCTCTCTGAGGCAGTGAATTCCACAGATTTACAACCCTCAGAGAAGAAATTCCTCCTCATGTCCGTTTTAAATGGGCGGCCCCTTATTCTAAGATTCTGCCCCCTCTCAGCTCTGGTATTATCCTTGTAAATCCTTTTTTGCATCTTCTCCAGTGTCTCGATATCCTTTTTATAACGTGATGGTTGGAACGGTGCACAGTAACTCCAAGTGTGGTCTAACCAAGGCTCGATACAAGTTTAGCATAACTTCCATTCCACCCCTCTAGAAATGAATCCCAGTGCTTGCTTTGGTAGCAGGCTTTTTAAAAAATGGTTTTATTAACCTGTCACGCTACTTTTAGTGACCTGGGTATCTGTACCCCCAGATCCCTCTGTCCCATTTAGACACTTATTTCCCATGAAGTATCTGGTCTCATGATTCTTCCGACCAAAATGTATTACCTCGCACTTATTGATATTGAAGTTCATTTGCCAAAATTACACGCCCATTCTGCAGTTTATTAATGTCGTCCTGTATTCTATTACAGCCCTCCTCACAGCATTGACCATCCCCGCAGCCCCCCCAATTTGGTGTAAGGCCCCTAAATTTTGAAACTGAACTTCCGACTGCAGAGTCCAAAAATGGTTAATGCAAATGGCGAACAGCGGTCCCAGCACTGATCCTTGTGGAACACCAGTTCTCGCCACTGGCCAATCTGAGCAAGTACCATTAACCCCCGACGCTCCCTGTTTTCTGCTCCGTCACCAGCTTGTTGTCCATTCTGCTACCTGACCACCCCAGCTCCACGTTCTGACCTTGATTCATGAGCCTGCTTTGCGGCACCTTACCGAGGGCTTGTTTGGAAATCTAAATATATAACATCTACTACATTGCCCTTATCTACCCTGTTACTTCTTCAAAGAATTCAGTAAGGTCAAAAGCACGATCGCTCCTTTTGGTATCTGCACTGACTATTATACTTTTCAGGTTGCATAGACTTGCCTTGAGTAACTAATAGTGGTGATCTAATAGAAGTGTTTAAGATAATTAAAGGATTTGATGGGGTGGATAGAGAGAGAAACGGGAGCCAGGCTGTTGTGGGGTGATGTCAGGAAGCACTTCTTCACACAAAGGGCCGTGGGAATTTGGAACTCTCCCCCAAAAAGCTGTTGAGGCCGGGGGTCAATTGGAAATTTTCAAAACGGAGATAGGCAGATTCTTGGTATGGAGGGATATGGAGCCAAGTGGCCTCTTCCTGTTCCGACGTAAACGAGCACCAGGAATGTTGGCAAGACAGAAAATATACATCGATTGAAGTATAAACAAGAGCCTTTTTGATAATTAGGGGGGAGTTAAACGCGCACACCCGCGCGCTCCCCCCCCCCCCGCCAAACACACGGGGGTGAAAACCCTCAATCGAGATAGCCACAGTCCCAGCCCGTCAATACAGGAGAGAAATATCAGTCGTCAAAACCTGGCTGATACCCACGGGGGTTCCACGCAATCGGATCAGACACAACAAATAAGAGTCGGCCATTCGGCCCCTCGAGCCTGCTTCGCCATTTAATACGATCATGGCTGATCCGACCTTGGCCTCAACTCCACTTCCCTGCCCGCTCCCCATAACCCTTCACTCCCTTATCATTCAAAAATCTCCACCTTAAATACATTCAATGACCCAGCCTCCACAGCTCTCTGGGGCAGAGAATTCCACAGATTCACCACCCTCAGAGAGAAGAAATTCCTCCTCATCTCCGTTTTAAATGGGCGGCCCCTTATTCTGAAACTATGCCCCTAGTTCTAGATTCCCCCACGAGGGGAAACATCCTCTCTGCATCTACCCTGTCCAGCCCCCTCAGAATCTTAGACGTTTCAATAAGATCACCTCTCATTCTTCTAAACTCCAATGAGTAGAGGCCCAACCTGCTCAACCTTTCCTCATAAGACAACCCCTTCATCTCCGGAATCAACCGAGTGAACCTTCTCTGAACTGCGTCCAATGCAAGTATATCCCTCCTTAAATACAGAGACCAAAACTGTATGCAGTACTCCAGGTGTGGCCTCACTAATACCCTGTACAGTTGTAGCAGGACTTCCCTGCTTTTATACTCTATCCCCCTTTGCAATAAAGGCCAACATTCCATTGGCCTTCCTGATCACTTGCTGTCCTTGCATACTAACTGTGTTTCATGCACAAGGACCCCCAGGTCACTCTGTACTGCATCATTTTGTAATCTCTCTCCATTTAAATAATAATTTTCTTTTTTTTTAATAAACTTTTCCTGCCGAAGTGGAAAACCTCACACTTTCCTACATTTTTGACACTCACTGAGCCTGTCTATATCCCTTTGCAGATTCTTTGTGTCCTCCTCACCACTTGCTTTCCCACCCATCTTTGTATCATCAGCAAACTTGGCTACAGTACACTCGGTCCCTTCATCCAAGTCATTAATAGAAATTGTAAATAGCTGAGGCCCCAGCACTGATCCCTGTGGCACCCCTGCACACAGTACTCCAGGTGTGGTCTCACCAACATAGAAACACAGAATATAGGTGCAGGAGTAGGCCATTCAGCCCTTCGAGCCTGCACCACCATTCAACATGATCATGGCTGATCATGCAACTTCAGTACCCCATTCCTGCTTTCTCTCCATACCCCTTGATCCCTTTAGCTGTAAGGGCCACATCTAACTCCCTTTTGAATATATCTAACGAACTGGCATCAACAACTTTCTGTGGTAGAGAATTCCACAGGTTCACAATTCTCTGAGTGAAGAAGTTTCTCCTCATCTCGGTCCTAAATGGCTTACCCCTTATCCTTAGACTGTGACCCCTGGTTCTGGACTTCCCCAACATCGGGAACATTCTTCCTGCATCTAACCTGTCCAATCCCGTCAGAATTTTACATGTTTCTATGAGATCCCCTCTCATTCTTTGAAATTCCAATGAATATAAGCCCAGTCGATCCCAGTCTTTCTTCATATGTCAGTCCTGCCATCCCGGGAATCAGTCTGGTGAACCTTTGCTGCACTCCCTCAATAGCAAGAATGTCCTTCCTCAGATTAGGAGACCAAAACTGTACACAATATTCCAGATGAGGTCTCACCAAGTCCCTGTACAACTGCAGTAAGACCTCCCTGCTCCTATACTCAAATCCTCTCGCTATGAAGGCCAACATGCCATTTGCCTTCTTCACCGCCTGCTGTACCTGCATGCCAACTTTCAATGACTGATGTACCATGACACCCAGGTCTCGTTGCACCTCCCCTTTTCCTAATCTGTCACCATCCAGATAATATTTTGCCTTCCTGTTTTTGCCACCAAAGTGGATAACCTCACATTTATTCACATTATACTGCATCTGCCAAATTTTTTCCCACTCACTGAGCCTGTCTATATCCTTTTGCAGATTCTATGTGTCCTCCTCACAACTTGCTTTCCCACCCATCTTTGTATCATCAGCAAACTTGGCTACAGTACACTCGGTCCCTTCATCCAAGTCATTAATACAGATTTGTAAATAGCTGAGGCCCCAGCACTGATCCCTGTGGCAGCCCTGCACGCAGTACTCCAGGTGTGGTCTCGCCAACAGTTGCAGCAGGACTTCCCTGCTTTTATACTCCAGCCCCTTTTGCAATAACATCACCGCTCGAGTCTTCTAAACACCAATGCTCAACCTTTCGACCAGACGGTGGAATGCAAGCGAGGGGCACAGTTAGTAAGGTGCGGGGGCAAAGAGGGTGAGGGAGTGGGATTGGGGCACAGTTTTAAAATGAGGAGAGAGAGAGTCAAGGCATTAGCAATGTTACTCTTTTATGTTATGTTCACATTTGTTTGTTTTTAAACCACTGGATCCAGGCTCTGGTAGCAAATACAGAACACAGAAGCAAAGTGGGTGGCAGGGAAGGGGGGGGGGGGTAAAACAGGCCATCAATGCTGTATAGCAAGTGTGTGTTTTTCCAACTTTACAATTCAACCGGACAGATTTGCTTTGTGTTTTTGTTTCCTCAATTAAGCACTGGACGATACGTACTGGAAAGGGTGGAGATGAGTTCGAACAAGCGTGTGTGTGTGTGTGTGTGTGTGTGTGTGTGGGGTGTGCGTGTGTTAAATCACTTTGACTTAAAATGTCAGTTTACTTTCCTTCTGAGAAGCCCGCTCTCCCGCTGCGGAATAAAATAAATGATGAGAACGCCAGAGACGAGGGTGTCGCTCTCCGGCCTCCCTGTGCCTCCCCGTGTTTTAAGAGGGCTGTGAGCCCAAGAGTCTCTCGATAGCAGCGTTTATGTCGCCTCCGGTGGCTATGAGCGCCTGAAGGTTGGCCTCCCGGTTGATGAAACCCATCGCACTGAGCTGCTCCAACTGCTGCTGAAATCGCACTTCGGGGTTCTGTACCTGCGAGAGGAGGGAGACGCAGTCAGTCAGTCACGGGGTCTCGCTTTACTGGGAGGTCACACACACACACACACACACACACACACAGTCAGCATTATTCGAGTGTCAGCCGTGGCTCAGTGGGCACTGTCGGAGGGGCGGCACCGAGGGAGCGCCGGAACCGAGGGAGCGCCGGATGGGCAGCACCGAGGGAGCACCGGAGGGGCGGAACCGAGGGAGCGCCAGACTGTCGGAGAGGCGGTACTGAGGGAGCGCCGCACTGTCGGAGGGGCCGTACTGAGGGAGCGCCGCACTGTCGGAGGGGCCGTACTGAGGGAGCGCCGGAACCGAGCGAGCGCCGGAGGGGCAGCACCGAGGGAGCACCGGAGGGGCGGAACCGAGGGAGCGCCGCACTGTCGGAGAGGCGGTACTGAGGGAGCGCCGCACTGTCGGAGGGGCCGTACTGAGGGAGCGCCGCACTGTCGGAGAGGCCGTACTGAGGGAGCGCCGCACTGTCGGAGGGGCTGTACTGAGGGAGTGCCGCACTGTCGGAGGGGCCGTACCGAGGGAGCGCTGCACTGTCGGAGAGGCAGTACTGAGGGAGCGCCGCACTGTCGGAGAGGCAGTACTGAGGGAGCGCCGCACTGTCGGAGGGGCGGTACTGAGGGAGCCCCGCACTGTCGGAGGGGCAGTACTGAGGGAGCGCCGCACTGTCGGAGGGGCGGTACCGAGGGAGCGCCGCACTGTCGGAGGGGCAGTACTGAGGGAGCGCCGCACTGTCGGAGGGGCAGTACTGAGGGAGTGCCGCACTGTCGGAGGGGCGGTACTGAGGGAGCGCCGCACTGTCGGAGGGGCGGTACTGAGGGAGCGCCGCACTGTCGGAGGGGCGGTACTGAGGGAGTGCCGCACTGTCGGAGGGGCGGTACCGAGGGAGCGCCGCACTGTCGGAGGGGCGGTACTGAGGGAGCACTGCACTGTCGAAGGGGCGGTACTGAGGGAGCGCCGCACTGTCGGAGGGGCGGTACTGAGGGAGCGCCGCACTGTCGGAGGGGCGGTACCGAGGGAGCGCCGCACTGTCGGAGGGGCGGTACTGAGGGAGCACTGCACTGTCGAAGGGGCGGTACTGAGGGAGCGCCGCACTGTCGGAGGGGCAGTACTGAGGGAGTGCCGCACTGTCGGAGGGGCAGTACTGAGGGAGCGCCGCACTGTCGGAGGGGCGGTACTGAGGGAGTGCCGCACTGTCGGAGGGGCAGTACTGAGGGAGCGCCGCACTGTCGGAGGGGCAGTACTGAGGGAGCGCCGTACTGCGCTGTCGGAGGGGCAGTACTGAGGGAGCGCCGCACTGTCGGAGGGGCGGTACTGAGGGAGTGCCGCACTGTCGGAGGGGCGGTACTGAGGGAGCGCCGCGCCGTCTTTCAGGATGAGACGTTAAACCGAGGCTGCGTCTGCTCTCTTAGGCGGACGTAAAAGATCTGACAGCCGCTATTGGAAGAGGGCCGGGGCTGGAATTAAATCCGGTGTCCTGGGGCCAAGATTTATCCCTTCAACGAAACATCACAAAAAAACCCCAGATGATCTGGGGTCATTAACACATTTTTGCTGGGCGCAAATTGGCTGCAGCATTTCCTACAGACTTCACACAGGATTTCATTGGCTGTGCAGCGCTTGGGGCCGTCCCGAGATGGGGGAAAAGTGCGTCGGAAATGCAAGTGGTGTGGGTTACACGGACCGCAGTTGTGTGCAGTCTGGAGATAATTGTGACCTGCAACGTTCGCGGACGCACTGTCACACGCTGACCCGTTACATCGCCCGCCGCGGTATTGTGGGAGAAGTCGCTCTGGCTTTCAGCCACGCCCGCTGGCTCCTTACTTGAGTATTGGCCCCGGCTAACATCTGTAACATCTGCTGCATCAGCTGCTGCTGCGGGTTGCCGCTGCCAGCCCCAGGGATCGTGGGGGCCGGGCTCTCCGGACCGGCGTTGGCGCTGCCGGGCGTCGTGGTGGTGGTGGTGGCGGGGCCGGGCGCCGTTGTGGTGGGCGTGGATTCGCTGGCCGGCACGCCGACAGAACCAGGGGCGCCGGAGGCTCCGGGGCTGAAGCTGGGAAACAGAGACCACAACACTCAGCGTTTACCGCAGGCTGTTCCAGCGCCCGTTCGTCCGCACACGGCAACGGGGCGGGAGGGACATCAGTCTCCCCCCCCCCCACCTCCCCCCCTCGCAGCCCACCGACCCAGTCCCACCCCTCAACCCAGTCCCCCCCCTCCTCCCCTCAACCCAGTCCCCCCCCTCCTCCCCTCAACCCAGTCCCCCCCCCTCCTCCCCTCAACCCAGTCCCCCCCTCCTCCCCTCAACCCAGTCCCCCCCCTCCTCCCCTCAACCCAGTCCCCCCCTCCTCCTCCCCTCAACCCAGTCCCCCCCCTCCTCCCCTCAACCCAGTCCCCCCCCTCCTCCCCTCAACCCAGTCCCCCCCCTCCTCCCCTCAACCCAGTCCCCCCCCTCCTCCCCTCAACCCAGTCCCCCCCCTCCTCCCCTCAACCCAGTCCCCCCCCTCCTCCCCTCAACCCAGTCCCCCCCCTCCTCCCCTCAACCCAGTCCCCCCCCTCCTCCCCTCAACCCAGTCCCCCCCCTCCTCCCCTCAACCCAGTCCCCCCCCTCCTCCCCTCAACCCAGTCCCCCCCCTCCTCCCCTCAACCCAGTCCCCCCCCTCCTCCCCTCAACCCAGTCCCCCTCCTCCTCCCCTCAACCCAGTCCCCCCCCTCCTCAACCCAGTCCCCCCCTCCTCCCCTCAACCCAGTCCCTCCTCCTCCTCCCCTCAACCCAGTCCCCTCTCCTCCTCCCCTCAACCCAGACCCCCTCCTCCTCCCCTCAACCCAGTCCCCCCTCCTCCTCCCCTCAACCCAGTCCCCTCTCCTCCTCCCCTCAACCCAGTCCCCCCTCCTCCTCCCCTCAACCCAGTCCCCCCCCTCCTCCTCCCCTCAACCCAGTCCCCCCCCTCCTCCCCTCAACCCAGTCCCCCCTCCTCCCCTCAACCCAGTCCCCCCTCCTCCCCTCAACCCAGTCCCCCCTCCTCCCCTCAACCCAGTCCCCCCTCCTCCTCCCCTCAACCCAGTCCCCCCCTTCCTCCTCCCCTCAACCCAGTCCCCCCTTCCTCCTCCTCCCCTCAACCCAGTCCCCCCCCATCCTCCTCCCCTCAACCCAGTCCCCCCCCATCCTCCTCCCCTCAACCCAGTCCCCCCCCATCCTCCTCCCCTCAACCCAGTCCCCCCCCATCCTCCTCCCCTCAACCCAGTCCCCCCCCATCCTCCTCCCCTCAACCCAGTCCCCCCCCATCCTCCTCCCCTCAACCCAGTCCCCCCCCATCCTCCTCCCCTCAACCCAGTCCCCCCCCATCCTCCTCCCCTCAACCCAGTCCCCCCATCCTCCTCCCCTCAACCCAGTCCCCCCCCATCCTCCTCCCCTCAACCCAGTCCCCCCCCCATCCTCCTCCCCTCAACCCAGTCCCCCCCCATCCTCCTCCCCTCAACCCAGTCCCCCCCCATCCTCCTCCCCTCAACCCAGTAACCCCCCTCCTCCCCTCAACCCAGTCCCCCCCCATCCTCCTCCCCTCAACCCAGTCCCCCCCCATCCTCCTCCCCTCAACCCAGTCCCCCCCCATCCTCCTCCCCTCAACCCAGTCCCCCCCTCCTCCCCTCAACCCAGTCCCCCCCTCCTCCCCTCAACCCAGTAACCCCCCTCCTCCCCTCAACCCAGTCCCCCCATCCTCCTCCCCTCAACCCAGTCCCCCCCCATCCTCCTCCCCTCAACCCAGTCCCCCCCCATCCTCCTCCCCTCAACCCAGTAACCCCCCTCCTCCCCTCAACCCAGTCCCCCCCCATCCTCCTCCCCTCAACCCAGTCCCCCCCCATCCTCCTCCCCTCAACCCAGTCCCCCCCCATCCTCCTCCCCTCAACCCAGTCCCCCCCTCCTCCCCTCAACCCAGTCCCCCCCTCCTCCCCTCAACCCAGTAACCCCCCTCCTCCCCTCAACCCAGTAACCCCCCTCCTCCCCTCAACCCAGTAACCCCCCTCCTCCCCTCAACCCAGTCCCCCCATCCTCCTCCCCGCAACCCAGTCCCCCCATCCTCCTCCCCTCAACCCAGTCCCCCCCTCCTCCCCTCAACCCAGTAACCCCCCTCCTCCCCTCAACCCAGTAACCCCCCTCCTCCCCTCAACCCAGTCCCCCCCTCCTCCCCTCAACCCAGTCCCCCCCCCCACAACCCATTCCATTCCCTCGCCCAAAACATATTCCACCTTCCCACCCCACCCAGCCCTCATCTCACAATCCCCCCTCTCCCCACCCAACACACAATCCCCCGCTACCCCACCCTCCTCATACCTCCGCCGCGCTCCCCCCCTCATCCCACTCGAACACAGACCTTCTCAAACGCTGAGAAGGTTGGGCCTCTACTCATTGGGGTTTAGAAGAATGAGAGGTGATCTTATTGAAAAGTATAAGATTCTGAGGGGGCTGGACAGGGTAGATCCAGAGAGGATGTTTCCCCCCGTGGGGGAATCTAGAACTAGGGGGCACATAGTCTCAGAATAAGGGATCACACATTTAAAACTGAGATGAGAAGGAATTTCTTCTCTGAGGGTTGTAAATCTGTGGAATTCTCTGCCCCAGAGAGCTGTGGAGGCTGGGACATTGAATATATTTAAGGTGGTGATAGACAGATTTTTGAGCGATAAGGGAGTGAAGGGTTATGGAGAACGGGCAGGGAAGTGGAGCTGAGTCCATGATCGGATCAGCCAGGATCGTATTAAATGGCGGAGCAGGCTCGAGGGCCCGAATGGCCGACTCCTGCTTCTGGTGTTGTTCTCCCCACTCTCTCTCTCCCCCGCCCCTCTCTCCAGTCTCCCCCCCCCCGCCCCGCCACCCCTTCTCCCTACCCTCCCCGCCCCACTCCCCCCGTCCCTCGCCCCACTCCCCCCCCGTCGCTCGCCCCACTCTCCCCCCCCGCCCCTCGCCCCTCTCTCCCTCGCCCCACTCTCTCCCCCGCCCCTCGCCCCACTCTCTCCCCCGCCCCACTCTCCTCCCCCCCCCGCCCCACTCTCCTCCCCCCCTCCCTCCCCCCCCCCCGCCTCTCCCCCCCGCCCCTCTCTCCCCCCCGCCCCTCGCCCCACTCTCCCCCCCCGCCCCTCTCTCCCCCCCGCCCCTCTCTCCCCCCCCCGCCCCACTCTTCCCCCCCCGCCCCACTCTCCCCCCGCCCCTCGCCCCACTCTCCCCCCCGCCCCACGCCCCACTCTCCCCCCCGCCCCTCGCCCCACTCTCCCCCCCCGCCCCACGCCCCACTCTCCCCCCGCCCCTCGCCCCACTCTCTCCCCCCGCCCCTCGCCCCACTCTCTCCCCCCGCCCCTCGCCCCACTCTCTCCCCCCGCCCCTCGCCCCCCCGCCCCTCGCCCCACTCTCCCCCCGCCCCACTCTCCCCCCGCCCCTCGCCCCACTCTCCCCCCCGCCCCTCGTCCCACTCTCCCCCCCGCCCCTCGCCCCCCCGCCCCTCGCCCCACTCTCCCCCCCGCCCCTCGTCCCACTCTCCCCCCGCCCCTCGTCCCACTCTCCCCCCCCGCCCCTCGTCCCACTCTCCCCCCCGCCCCTCGTCCCACTCTCCCCCCCGCCCCTCGTCCCACTCTCCCCCCCGCCCCTCGTCCCACTCTCCCCCCCGCCCCTCGTCCCACTCTCCCCCCCGCCCCTCGTCCCACTCTCCCCCCCGCCCCTCGTCCCACTCTCCCCCCCGCCCCTCGTCCCACTCTCCCCCCCGCCCCTCGCCCCACTCTCCCCACTCCCCCCCCCCACTCCCTCCCCCCGCCCACACCTGTTCCATCGCGCATGGAGGGGAGAGGTTTCTACAACTGATGCCGATGGGCAAAGGGGAATAGAAAGAAAAAGATGGGGAATCAGCCAGTCGGGTGCAGGCTGGGACACAGTTATAACACACCACAGCTCCATAGCCTGCATTTGAGGTCAATCCAGAGTGCGGGAAATAGCCTGGAACCGACTCCAGCAACGACAGTGCAGGAGGGCAGGGAGCTGGTGCCTGATTTGCAACGGTCGCTGGGAGGAAAAGTGAATAAATGGAATTCAATCCGGAGAAGTGTGAGGTAATGCATTTGGGGAGGGCTAACAAGGCAAGGGAATACACATTAAATGGTAGGACACTGAGAAGTGTAGAGGAACAAAGGAACCCTGGAGTGGAGGTCCACAGATCCCTGAAGGTAGCAGGCCGGGTAGACAAGGTGGTTAAGACGGCATACGGAATACTTGCCTTTATTGGCCGAGGCACAGAATGCAAGAGCAGGGAGGTTATGCTCGAACTGTATAAAACACGTTAGGCCACAGCTGGAGTACTGCGCGTAAATATTTTTGAGGATGTAACTAGTAGAGTGGACAAGGGAGAACCAGTGGATGTGGTGTATTTGGACTTTCAAAAGGATTTTGACAAGGTCCCACACAGGAGATTAGTGTGCAAAATTAAAGCTCATGGTATTGGGGGTAATGTATTGACATAGATAGAGAACTGGTTGGCAGACAGGAAGCAAAGAGTAGGAATAAGCGGGTTCTTTCAGAATGGCAGGCAGTGACTAGTGGGGTACCGCAAGGTTCAGTGCTGGGACCCCAGCTATTTACAATATACATTAATGATTTGGATGAAGGAATTGAATGTAATATCTCCAAGTTTGCAGATGATACTAAGCTGGGTGGCAGTGTGAGCTGTGAGGAGGATGCTAAGAGGCTGCAGGGTGACTTGGACAGGTTAGGTGAGTGGGCAAATGCATGGCAGATGCAGTATAATGTGGATAAATGTGAGGTTATCCAATTTGGTGGCTAAAACAGGAAGGCAGATTATCTGAATGGTGACAGATTAGGAAAAGGGGAGGTGCAACGAGACCTGGGTGTCATGGTACATCAGCCATTGAAAGTTGGCATGCAGGTACAGCAGGCAGTGAAGGCGGCAAATGGCATGTTGGCCTTCATAGCGAGAGGATTTGAGTACAGGGGCAGGGAGGTCTTACTGCAGTTGTACAGGGCCTTGGTGAGGCCTCACCTGGAATATTGTGTACAGTTGTGGTCTCCTAATCTGAGGAAGGACATTCTTGCTATTGAGGGGGTGCAGCGAAGGTTCACCAGACTGATTCCTGGGGTGGCAGGACTGACATATGAAGAAAAATTGGATCGACTAGGCTTATATTCACTGGAATTTAGAAGAATGAGAGGGGATCTCATAGAACCATATAAAATTCTGACGGGATTGGACAGGTTAGATGCAGGAAGAATGTTCCCGATGATGGGGAAGTCCAGAACCAGGGGTCACAGTCTAAGGATAAGGGGTAGGCCATTTAGGACCGAGATGAGGAAAAACTTCTTCACTCAGAGAATTAACCTGTGGAATTCTCTGCCACAGAAAGTTGTTGAGGCCAGTTCACTAGATATATTCAAAAGGGAGTTAGATGTGGCCCTTACAGCTAAAGGGATCAAGGGGTATGGAGAGAAAGCAGGAATGGGGTACTGAAGTTGCATGATCAGCCATGATCATATTGAATGGTGGTGCAGGCTCGAAGGGCCCAATGGCCTACTCCTGCACCTATTTTCTATGTTTCTGGTCACCACATTACAGGAAAGATGTGATTGCACTGGAGAGGGTACCGAGGAGATTTACCAGGATGTTGCCTGGACTGGAGAATTTTGGCGATGAGGAAAAATTGGATAGGCTGGGGTTGTTTTCGTTGGAACAGAGGAGGCTGAGGGGAGACCTGATTGATGTGTATAAAATTATGGGGGGCCTGGATAGAACAGACCTATTTCTCTTAGCAGGTCAGTAAACAGGGGACGTAGATTTAAAGTAATTGGGGGGAGGTTTAGAGGGGATTTGAGGGGAAATGTCTTCACCCAGAGGGTGGTGGGGGTCTGGGGTGGAACTCAGTGCCTGAAAGGGTGGTAGAGGCAGAAACCCTCACCACATTTAAAAAGTGGATGTGCGCTTGAAGTGCAGGGCTACGGACAGAGAGCGGGAAAGTGGGATTGGGCTGGGGGGCTCTTGGTCGGCCGGCGCGGAACACGATGGGCCGAAATGGCCTCCTTCGGCGCTGTAACTGTTTCTCTGATTCGGTGAGCCTTACCCCGGCAGGAGTCCCGGTGCCTCGTTCTGCAGTGTCTGCAGCCCCTGCTGGATCTGGAGCAGGGCCTGCATGGCCCGGGGGTTGGCCATCACCGACAGCACGTCAGGATTCTGCATCTGGAAGACAACAAAACCCCACTTTGATTGTGGCCGCTGCGTCGAGAGAATCACAACGGCACAGCAGGTGGCCGTTCGGCCTCAGACGTTGCTCGTGTCAAGACGGTCACGAGAGTAGACGGAGGGGAGCACTTGGAGGTCCCCACATCTTGGTGAACCCAGTGTGTAGTCCCGCCTGGGGCCGACACAGAATCTCGCAGCGCCGAAGACGGCCATTGGGCGCACCGAGCCCGTGTTGTGCCGGTTCTGTGACAGAGCGATCCAATCAGTCCCACTCCCCCCCCCTGCTCTTTCCCCACAGCCCGGCACATTTCTCCCCGCCCAGCATTTACCCAATTCCCCCGTTCGAAAGTCACGATTGAATCTGCTCCCACCGCCCTTTCAGGCAGCGCGTTCCCGATCATAGCCCGCGAAAAGAGTTATTCCCCCTCTACTCCATCAACACTCCGTCAGGAGTTTGAACACCGCGAATAAATCTCCCCATAACCCGCGTACTGACCCAAACCCATTCGCCCGCTTGCTCACTCGGAAGCGTCCCATCCCTCCGTGCCCAGAGTTTAGAGTTCATTCACTTACTGTCTCTCCCCCACCACGAGGATGAGCTACACGTGTTGCCCAGAGGTTTATGTGCCTGTTACTTGGAAGCAGTCACCACAACAGCAGACCAGACAGCATGAGGGATCAGCAGGAGCAGAGCCAGCAGCTCCCTCATGGAAAGGAATCTCATACTGGACAGCAGCAGGGCCAACGCCCCCACTCCTCCCCCCCACCCACACATGTCCCCCTCTGAGCACAGGGGGAATCGCCCTTCCCTCCCCGCCCCACCCTCAGAGCACAGGGGAAGCCCCCCGCACCCCCACCATAAACATTTATTTTTCAATTGCTTGCGCTGCAGAATCAAACTTTCCAATTCAGAGTCTGCATTAAACCCCATGACACCTCACCCAGCAGTGTGTGGTACCGAGTGAAATACCCTTGGCATTGCACAAGGGCAGGTACAGCACGGGGTTAGATACAGAGTAAAGCTCCCTCTACACTGTCCCATCAAACACTCCCAGGACAGGTACAGCACGGGTTAGATACAGAGTAAAGCTCCCTCCACACTGTCCCATCAAACACTCCCAGGGCAGGTACAGGGGGTTAGATACAGAGTAAAGCTCCCTCTACACTGTCCCATCAAACACTCCCAGGGCAGGTACAGCACGGGGTTAGATACAGAGTAAAGCTCCCTCCACACTGTCCCATCAAACACTCCCAGGGCAGGTACAGGGGGTTAGATACAGAGTAAAGCTCCCTCCACACTGTCCCATCAAACACTCCCAGGGCAGGTACAGGGGGTTAGATACAGAGTAAAGCTCCCTCTACACTGTCCCATCAAACACTCCCAGGACAGGTACAGCACGGGGTTAGATACAGAGTAAAGCTCCCTCCACACTGTCCCATCAAACACTCCCAGGGCAGGTACAGCACGGGGTCAGATACAGAGTAACGCTGCATGTGTCCCAACCCGAGACCAGGATAACGTTCCTTCCCTTAATCCTGACTCCCTCTGAGCAAGCCTGTAAAATCGGTGTTGAATTCGGAGCAGTGTTGGACAGAGATTGTGTGACCCAGAGCCCTTGCAGTCGGTGGGCAAGAAATTGCAGAGGGCGGGGCGCGCTCCCCAAGGAGCGAAGGACGCGGCTGGATGAGCAACCACGGAGCGTTTGGCCACGATCGGCTTTACCTGCTGCAAGAAGATGGGCATCTGGAGTCTGAGCTGATCCTGCAGCTGTGTGTTGCCAGCAAACAAGGGATTATTCATCAAAATCTATGGGAAGGAAAGGAGGGTGGGGGAGAAATCACCGTTAGCGGACATAGCCACAGTAGCACCACCCGCGCGCACACAGGACGACCCTCCAGCGCACAAGAAAAGCGCGCGGTATCGGCAGTCTGGAGCTGGACAACCCAAGATGGCCGAATAGCCTTCCTCCTGTGAAACTATTTTGGGAAAATGACATCCAGTTCGACCATCTTTAGGTAGAATCTTAGAAAAATTTACATCGCGGGGAGGCCGCCATTCGGCCCATCGTGTCCGCGCCGGCCGACAAAGAGCCCCCCGGCCTAATCCCACTTTCCCGCTCTCGGTCCGTAGCCCTGTGGGTTACGGCACTTCAAGTGCACATCCAGGTACTTTTTAAATGTGGTGAGGGTTTCTGCCTCTACCACCCTTTCAGGCAGTGAGTTCCACCCCAGACCCCCACCACCCTCTGGGTGAAGACATTTCCCCTCAAATCCCCTCGAAACCTCCCCCCAGTTACTTTAAAACTGTGCCCCCTGGTTGTTGACCCCTCTGCTAAGGGAAACAGGTCCGTCCTATCCACTCTATCCAGGCCCCTCATCATTTTATACACCTCAATCAGGTCTCCCCTCAGCCTCCTCTGTTCCAAAGAAAACAACCCCAGCCTATCCAATCTTTTCTCATCGCTAAAATTCTCCAGTCCAGGTAACATCCTGGTAAATCTCCTCTGTACCCTCTCTAGTGCAACATCCTGGTAAATCTCCTCTGTACCCTCTCTAGTGCAACATCCTGGTAAATCTCCTCTGTACCCTCTCCAGTGTAACATCCTGATAAATCTCCTCTGTACCCTCTCCAGTACAAACACATCTTTCCTGTAATGTGGTGACTGGAACTGCACGCAGTACTCCAGCTGTGGCCTAACCAGTGTTTGATACAGTTCGAGCACAACCTCCTTGTTCTTGTATTCTATGCCTCAGCTAATAAAGGCAAGTATTCCGTGTGCCTTCTTAACCACCTTATCTACCAGGCCTGCTACCTTCAGGGATCTGTGGACCTGCACTCCAAGGTCCCTTTGTTCCTCTACACTTCTCAGTGTCCTACCATTTAATGTCCATCTGGTCACAGACCGCCCTAAGTAGAGGAAGTGCATCCGGGAGGGCGCTGAGCACCTCGAGTCTCGTCGCCAAGAACATGCAGAAAACAAGCGCAGGCAGCGGAAAGAGCGCGCGGCAATCCAGTCCCACCCTCCCTTACCCTCAACGACTGTCTGTCCCTCCGACAGTGTGGCGCTCCCTTAGCACTGCCCCTCCGACAGCGTGGCGCTCCCTCAGTACTGCCCCTCCGACAGTGCGGCGCTCCCTCAGTACTGCCCCTCCGACAGTGCGGCGCTCCCTCAGTACAGCCCCTCCGACAGTGCGGCGCTCCCTCAGTACTGCCCCTCCGACAGTGCAGTGCGGCGCTCCCTCAGTACTGCCCCTCCGACAGTGCAGTGCGGCGCTCCCTCAGTACTGCCCCTCCGACAGTGCAGTGCGGCACTCCCTCAGTACCGCCCTTGTATGTCAGCCTAGATTGGTGTGTTCCAGTCCCTTGAGTGGGGCTCGAACGCACAACCTGTGACAGGGACTGTGGTTCTCGTATTAGACTGTTCAGCCACCTAAGGACTCATTTTTAAGAGTGGAAGCAAGTCTTCCTCGATTCCGAGGGACTGCCAATGATGAGGATTCCTATCTGTGTAAGCTCCGAGATCGCTGCGCTCCTCCAATTCTGGCCTCTTGCTCTTCGCCGATTTAAATCTGGTTACTGATCTCTGCCAGGCGGAGATGGTTTGTACACATCCCGTTGTGCCCGCGGGGAGTGGGTGCCAGGAACTGCGATTGCACAGCCGTTGACTGTAACGGGCAGCAAGCCAAGGGTGGAGATGACGCAGTGACCCGATGAGAAGAGTGCGACTCGATCACAGGCACGTGGCCATTTGTTAATAAATCGGCAGCGAACGATGACTGAGGCGACACTGTTGTAGTCAGCAGGTTGTGCGTTCGAGCCTCACTCCACGGGCTGAAACACGTCAATCTAGGCTGACACGGGAGCACCGCACTGTCGGAGGGGCAGTACTGAGGGAGCACCGCACTGTCGGAGGGGCGGTGCCGAGGGAGCGCCGCACTGTCGGAGGGGCGGTACTGAGGGAGCGCCGCACTGTCGGAGGGGCAGTACTGAGGGAGCGCCGCACTGTCGGAGGGGCAGTACTGAGGGAGCGCCGCCCTGTCGGAGGGGCAGTACTGAGGGAGCGCCGCACTGTCGGAGGGGCAGTACTGAGGGAGCACCGCACTGTCGGAGGGGCAGTACTGAGGGAGTGCCGCACTGTCGGATGGGCAGTACTGAGGGAGCGCCGCACTGTCGGAGGGGCAGTACTGAGGGAGCACCGCACTGTCGGAGGGGCGGTACTGAGGGAGCGCCGCACTGTCGGAGGGGCGGTACTGAGGGAGCGCCGCACTGTCGGAGGGGCAGTACTGAGGGAGCGGTGCACTGTCGGAGGGGCGGTACTGAGGGAGCGCCGCACTGTCGGAGGGGCAGTACTGAGGGAGCGCCGCACTGTCGGAGGGGCGGTACTGAGGGAGCGCCGCACTGTCGGAGGGGCGGTACTGAGGGAGCGCCGCACTGTCGGAGGGGCAGTACTGAGGGAGCGGTGCACTGTCGGAGGGGCGGTACTGAGGGAGCGCCGCACTGTCGGAGGGGGAGCGCCGCACTGTCGGAGGGGCAGTACTGAGGGAGCGCCGCACTGTCGGAGGGGCAGTACTGAGGGAGCGCCGCACTGTCGGAGGGGCAGTACTGAGGGAGCGCCGCACTGTCGGAGGGGCGGTACTGAGGGAGCGCCGCACTGTCGGAGGGGCGGTACTGAGGGAGCGCCGCACTGTCGGAGGGGCAGTACTGAGGGAGCACCGCACTGTCGGAGGGGCCGTCTTTTGGATGAGACGTTAAACCGAGGCCCCGTCTGCCCTCTCGGGTGGATGTAAAAGATCCCGGGGCCACTATTGGAAGAAGAGCAGGGGGAGTTCTCCCCGGTGTCCTGGGGCCAATATTTATCCCTCAACCAACATCACTAAAACAGATGATCTGGGTCATTATCACATTGCTGTGTGTGGGAGCTTGCTGTGCGCAAATTGGCTGCCGCGTTTCCCACATTCCAACAGTTACTACACTCCAAAAGTACTTCACTGGCTGTAAAGCGCTTTGAGACGTCTGGTGGTCATGAAAGGCGCTATATAAATGCAAGTCTTTCTTTTTTCTAAAAAAAACAATCTTGCAAATGAGCCAAGGGGCGGTCCTATATGTTTTACACGCAGTTAGACGTACGTTGTTCCGTTGGCATCTAAACGAGGGGACGGGTTCAGCGTTTCTGATCGGACAATTGCCGTGGACGTGCTGGTAACGTCATCGCATGGCCGAGGAGCGTCGAGTATCCTTCAGAGCGGGAGGGATTGGATAACTCGGAGCTGGTGCAGTCAAGATGGGCCGAATGGCCTCCTTGTGCGCTGGATGATCACACAAGAGGCAGCCGGTGCCTTGGAACTGCCCATTAATACTCCACTGCCCGCCCATGCCCCCACAGAAACAGAAATTTACAGCGCAGCAGGCCATTCCAGCCCATCGTGTCCGCGCCGGCCGACAAAGAGCCGCACGGCCCTCGGTCAACAGCCCTGAAGGTTACATATAAACCTATGAACAACGACGGAAAGGCAAAGAGCACCCGGCCCAACCAGTCCGCCTCACACAACTGCGACACCCCTTACACTGAAACATTCTACACTCCACCCCAACCGGACCCATGTGACCTCCTGGGAGAGGCAAAAACCCGATAAAAACCCAGGCCAATTTAGGGAGAAAAAAAATCTAGGAAAATCTCTCAGCGTTACCCATTCTCAGGCGCTCACTCAAGGGTAAAGCCGGTTGTCCCGGCTCGGAGGAAACATAGAAACATAGAAAATAGGTGGAGGAGTAGGCCATTCGGCCCTTCGAGCCTGCACCACCATCCAATAAGATCACGGCTAATCATTCCTTCAGTACCCCTTTCCTGCTTTCTCTCCATACCCCTTGATCCCTTTAGCCGTAAGGGCCATATCTAACTCCCTCTTGAATATATCCAATGAACTGGCATCAACAACTCTCTGCAGTAGAGAATTCCACAGGTTCACAACTCTGAGTGAAGAAGTTTCTCCTCATCCCAGTCCTAAATGGCTTTCCCTTTATCCTTCGACTGTGTCCCCTAGTTCTGGACTTCCCCAACATCGGGAACATTCTTCCTGCATCTAACCTGTCCAGTCGCGTCAGAATTTTATGTTTCTATGAGATCCCCTCTCATCCTTCTAAACTCCAGTGAATACAGGCCCAGTCGATCCAGTCTCTCATATGACAGTCCAGCCATCCCTGGAATCAGTCTGGTGAACCTTCACTGCACTCCCTCAATAGCAAGAATGCCCTTCCTCAGATTAGGAGACTAAAACTGAACACAATATTCCAGGTGAGGCCTCACCAAGGCCCTGTACAATTGCAATAAGACCTCCCTGCTCCTATACTCAAATCCCCTAGCTATGAAGGCCAACATGCCATTTGCCTTCTTCACCTCCTGCTGTACCTAAATGCCAACTTTCAATAAATGATGAACCATGACATCCAGATCTCGTTCCCCCTCCCCTTTTCCTAATCTGTCACCATTCAGATAATATTCTGCCTTCGTGTTTTTGCTCCCAAAATGGATAACCTCACATTTATCCACATTATTCTGCATCTGCCATGCATTTGCCCACTCACCTAACCTGTCCAAGTCACCCTGCAGCCTCTGAGCATCCTCCTCACAGCTCACACTGCCACCCAGCTTAGTGTCATCTGCAAACTTGGAAATATTACACTCAATTCCTTCATCTAAATCATTAATGTATAGTGTAAAGAACTGGGGTCCCAGCACTGAGCCCTGCGACACTCCACTAGTCACTGCCTGCCATTCTGAAAAGGACCCGTTTATCCCGACTCTCTGCTTCCTGTCTGCCAACCAGTTCTCTATCCACGTCAGTACATTACCCCCAATACCATGCGCTTTGATTTTGCACACCAATCTTGTGCAGGACCTTGTCAAAAGCCTTTTGAAAGTGCAAATACACCACATCCACTGGTTCTCCCTTGTCCACTCTACTAGTTACATCCTCAAAAAATTCCAGAAGATTTGTCAAGCATGATTTCCCTTTCATAAATCCATGCAGACTTGGACCGATCCTGTCACTGCTTTCCAAATGCGCTGCTATTTCATCCTTAATGATTAATTCCAACATTTTTCCCATTACGGATGTCAGGCTAACCGGTGTATAATTACCCGTTTTCTCTCTCCCTCCTTTTAAAAAAAAGTGGTGTTACATTAGCTACCCTCCAGTCCATAGGAACTGATCCTGAGTCGATAGACTGTTGGAAAATGATCACCAATGCATCCACTATTTCTAGGGCCACTTCCTTAAGTACTCTGGGATGCAGACTATCAGGCCCTGGGGATTTATCAGCCTTCAATCCCATCAATTTCCCTAACACAATTTCCCACCTAATAAGGATATCCTTCAGTTCCTCCTTCTCACTAGACCCACTGTCCCCTAGTACATTCGGAAGGTTATTTGTGTCTTCCTTCATGAAGACAGAACCGAAGTATTTGTTCAATTGGTCTGCCATTTCTTTGTTCCCCATTATAAATTCACCCGAATCCGATTCAAGGGACCTACGTTTGTCTTCACTATCTTTTTCTCTGCGCATATTTATAGAAGCTTTTGCAGTCAGTTTTTATGTTCCCTGCAAGCTTCCTTTCGTACTCTATTTTCCCCCTCTTAATTAAACCCTTAGTCCTCCTCTGTTGAATTCTAAATTTCTCCCACTCCTCAGGTTTGTTGCTTTTTCTAGCCAATTTATATGCCTCTTCCTTGGTTTTAACACTATCCTTAACTTCCCTTGCTAGCCACAGTTGAGCCACCTTCCCAGTTTTATTTTTACTCCAGACAAGGATGTACAATTGCTGAAGTTCATCCATGTGATCTTTAAATGTTTTCCATTGCTTATCCACCGTCAATCCTTTAAGTATCCTTTGCCAGTCTATTCACCCCTCATAACGTCGAAGTTACCTTTCCTTAAGTTCAGGACCCTTGTTTCCGAATTAACTGTCACTCTCCATCTTAATAAAGAATTCTACCATATTATGGTCACTCTTCCCCAAAGGGCCTCGCACAACAAGATTGCTAATTAGTCCTTTCTCATTACACATCACCCAGTCTAGGATGGCCAGCTCTCTGGTTGGTTCCTCGACATATTGGTCTAGAAAACCATCCCTAATACACTCTTATGAAATCCTCCTCCACCGCATTGCTACCAGTTTGGTTAGCACAATCAATATGTAGATTAATGTCGCCCATGATAACTGCTGTACCTTTATTGCACACATCCCTTATTTCTTGTTTGATGCTGTCCCCAACCTCACTACTACTGTTTGGTGGTCTGTACACAACTCCGACTAGCGTTTTCTGCTCTTTGGTATTCTGTAGCTCCACCCATAGCGATTCCACATCATCCAGGCTAATGTCCTTCCTTACTATTGCATTAATTTCCTCTTTAAACAGCAACGCCACCCCACCTCCTTTTCCTCTCTGCCTATCCTTCCTAAATGTTGAATACCCCTGGATGTTGAGTTCCCAGCCTTGGTCACCCTGGAGCCATGTCTCTGTGATGCCAATTACATCATATCCGTTAATTGCTGTCTGCGCAGTTAATTTGTCCACCTTATTCCGAATACTCCTCGCATTGAGGCAGAGAGCCTTCAGGCTTGTCTTTTTAACACACTTTGCCCCTTTAGAATTTTGCTGTGATGTGGCCCTTTTTGTTTTTTGCCTTGGGTTTCTCTGCCCTCCACTTTTACTATTCTCCTTTCTATCTTTTGCTTCTGCCTCCATTTTATTCCCTCTGTCTCCCTGCATTGGTTCCCATCCCCCTGCCATATTAGTTTAACTCCTCCCCAATAGCACTAGCAAACACTCTCCCAAGGACATTGGTTCCGGTTCTGCCCAGGTGCAGACCATCCGGTTTGTACTGGTCCCTCCTCCCCCAGAACCGGTTCCAGTGTCCCAGGAATTTGAATCCCTCCCTTCTGCACCACTGCTCAAGCCACGTATTCATCTGAGCTATCCTGCGATTCCTACTCTGACTAGCAAGTGGCACAGCGCCCGTCCGCGCCCATCCCTTTCGCCCAGCTGGGCGAGGATTCACCGAGTCTGCTCCCCGACGGCCCAGGATCGCGGTACCTGTGAGGCGAGGTCGGGGTTCTGGGAGAGGGACTGCATCATGCTCCTCATGTACGGTGCGGACAGCATGTTCTGTATTAGCTGCGGGTTCTCCGAGATCTGCTGCATTAGGCTCTGCATCCCCGGGCTGTTGAACATCCCTGCGGAGAACGGATAGAAATAAATTGAAGTCACACGGCGAGGGGGGCTGGAACCTCTGCCTGCACCGGGCATTCTGGTGAAACAGCACTGCACCCTCTCCAAGGCCACAGCTACAGCAAGTGATCAGGAAGGCCAATGGTATCTTGGCCTTTATTGCAAAGGGGATGGAGTATAAAAGCAGAGAAGTCTTCTTGTTATACAGGGTATTGGTGAGACCACACCTGGAGTACTGCGTGCAGTTTTGGTTTCCATTTTTATGAAAGGATATACTTGCTTTGGAGGCAGTTCAGAGAAGGTTCACTCGGTTGATTCCGGGGATGAGGGTGTTGACTTATGAGGAAAGGTTGAGGAGGTTGGGCCTCTACTCATTGGAGTTTAGAAGAATGAGAGGTGATCTTATCGAACTGTATAAGATTATGAGGGGGCTCGACAAGGTGGATGCAGAGGGGGCTCGACAAGGTGGATGCAGAGAGGATGTTTCCACTGATGGGGGAGACTAGAACTAGGGGGCATGGTCTTAGAATAAAGGGCTGCCCATTTAAAACTGAGATGAGGAATTTCTTCTCTGTAAATCTGTGGAATTCGCTGCCTCAGAGAGCTGTGGAAGCTGGGTCATTGAATATATTTAAGACAGAAATAGACAGTTTCTTAAATGATAAGGGGGCGGGTAGGGAAGTGGAGCTGAGTCCATGATCGGATCAGCCATGATCTTATTGAATGGCGGAGCAGGCTCGAGGGGCCGAATGGCCGACTCCTGCTCCTCTTTCTTATGTTCTTGGTGGAGCCTGGGACCGCCTTGATCCGCCTGGCCCAGTCAGTCGGGGGACAAACTCTGCCGAGCCAGTGCGGGGCGTTTAAAAGAACCGTACGCCCTTTACAAGCGCTGTGTGTGTCACTCCAGCCTTCCTCACCAAACCCACCCTCTCTCTGCGAGACCTGCCAATGAGCCCAAACCAGCAACTCCAATACAGAGGGATAGTACTGAACAGTGGGGAAGTTATTGGGTGGGGGGGGGGGGTATAATCAATACTGAGGAGGACTGCAACAAATTACAGGGGGACATTAATAAACTTGCAGAATGGGCGTATAATTGGCCAATGAAGTTCAACACAGATAAATGTGAGGTATTACATTTTGGCAGGAAGAATAGGGAGGTCACTTATTACTTGGAGGGTGAGAGTCTGGGTGGGGTAGAGGAACAAAGGGATCTCGGATACAAATACACCAATCACTAAACATTGCGACTCAGGTTAGCAAGGCCATAAAAAAGCAAACCAAGAACTAGGGTTTATTTCTAGAAGGATAGCATTGAAAAGTAGGGATGTTATGCTAAACCTGTGTTGAACCTTGGTTAGACCACACTGCGTACAGTTCTGGTCACCATATTATAAACAGGATAGAGAGGCACTGGAGAGGGTGCAGAGAAGGTTTACAAGGATGGCACCAGAAATGCGAGGGTGTACATATCAGGAAAGGATGAACAGGCTGGGTCTCCTTTCACTTGAAAAGAGAAGGCTGAGGGGTGAGCTAATAGAGGTCTTTAAAATGATGAAAGGTTTTGATCGAGTGCATACAGAGTGTTTCCACTTGTGGGGAAGAGCATAACTAGAGGCCATCAATATAAGATAGTCACCCAGAAACCCAATGGGGAATTCAGGAGAAACTTCTTTACCCAGAGAGTGGTGAGAATGTGGAACTCGCTGCCACAGGGAGGGGTTGAGGCGAATAGTATCGATGTATTTAAGGGGAGGCTGGATAAACATATGAGGGAGAAGGGAATAGAGGGTTATGCTGATGAGGAAAGACGGGAGGAGGCTCGAGTGGAGTATAAACGCCGGCATGGACTGGTGGGGCCCAATAGCCTGTTTCTGTGCCGTATATTCTAAGTAATTCTATGCAATTAGGCCACAATCAGCAGGTAGTCGAGGGGATGATCACTGTCCTCAGACAGTCCCAAACCGGACAACAGTTACTGCGGTTCCTGAGGACTTGTATTTACACAGCTCCTCCTTTCATTCTGCAACGGATGAAGATACCAGAAGCAAGAGCAGACCTTGCACACCCCCTGCTGGCCACCTCGCGGAACAGCAACACTCTGAAGCCCAGCAGCAGGTGAGCAGCACAGTCTGTTGTAGCGGAAGCGAGACGGGGAGAGGCGGAGATTGGGTCGCTCGAGGGAAACGCAACAGGCGGGCTGTAAATGGGGGTGCAGACGCAGAATAAGGAGAGATGTATCTAACCCGTGCTGTACCTGCCCTGGGAGTGTTTGATGGGACAGTGTAGAGGGAGCTTTACTCTGTATCTAACCCCGTGCTGTACCTGCCCTGGGAGTGTTTGATGGGACAGTGTAGAGGGAGCTTTACTCTGTATCTAACCCCGTGCTGTACCTGCCCTAGGAGTGTTTGATGGGACAGTGTAGAGGGAGCTTTACTCTGTATCTAACCCGTGCTGTACCTGCCCTGGGAGTGTTTGATGGGACAGTGTAGAGGGAGCTTTACTCTGTATCTAACCCCGTTCTGTACCTGCCCTGGGAGTGTGTGATGGGACAGTGTAGAGGGAGCTTTACTCTGTATCTAACCCCCTGTACCTGCCCTGGGAGTGTTTGATGGGACAGTGCAGAGGGAGCTTTACTCTGTATCTAACCCCCTGTACCTGCCCTGGGAGTGTGTGATGGGACAGTGCAGAGGGAGCTTTACTCTGTATCTAACCCCGTGCTGTACCTGCCCTGGGAGTGTGTGATGGGACAGTGTAGAGGGAGCTTTACTCTGTATCTAACCCCCTGTACCTGCCCTGGGAGTGTTTGATGGGACAGTGCAGAGGGAGCTTTACTCTGTATCTAACCCCGTGCTGTACCTGCCCTGGGAGTGTGTGATGGGACAGTGTAGAGGGAGCTTTACTCTGTATCTAACCCCGTGCTGTACCTGCCCTGTGAGCGTTTGATGCTGGCATTGGTTAACAAGCATGTTTTCGATACCCCAATACAATCGGCACCACGAGGAAAAAGACGGAAGGAGGGCGTACAATTGCCCGACGCTCCTGTGCTGCATCGCAGGGTGCAGGTGTAGTGGCCCACCAGAGAGTTACGTACCGTTCCCTAGGCTCCCCGTGTTGATGCCGAAAGGGTTCGACACAGGCGGCGTTGTCTGGGTCGTTCCGTTTCCAGCCTCGCTACTGGAGCCGGCAGACGGGGAGGAGGGCGACGTCGGGACCCATGGATTGGGCAGGGGTTCCCGGTTCTCGGTCCGGGACGGCGTGGCGTTGCTGTCCGAGCCTCCGCCCAGGGCCGTGAACGGATTGCCGCCAAACTGCGAAAACACAAGACACAGCGGGTTAGATCATCATCATAGGCAGTCCCTCGGAGTCGAGGAAGACTTGCTTCCACTCTAACAGTGAGTCCTTAGGTGGCTGAACAGTCCAATCCGAGAGCCACAATCTGTCACAGGTGGGACAGACAGTGGTTGAGGGAAGGGGAGGGTGGGACTGGTTTGCCGCACGCTCCTTTCGCTGCCTGCGCTTGGTTTCTGCACGCTCTCGGCGACGAGACTCGAGGTGCTCAGCGCCCTCCCGGATACACTTCCTCCACTTAGGCAGACTGGTCTGTGGCCAGGGACTCCCAGGTGTCGGTGGGGATGTTGCACTTTATCAGGGAGGCTTTGAGGGTGGTCCCTGTAACGTTTCCTCTGCCCACCTTTGGCTCAGTTTGCTTTGGGAGTCTCGTGTCGGGGGCATGCGAACAATGTGGCCCTGCCCAGCGGAGCTGGTCGAGTGTGGTCAGTGCTTCGATGCTGGGGATGTTGGCCTGGTCGAGGACGCTAACGTTGGTGCGTCTGTCCTCCCAGGGGATTTGTAGGATCTTGCGGAGACAGCGTTGGTGGTATTTCTCCAACGACTTGAGGTGTCTACTGCACACGGTCCATGTCTCTGAGCCATACAGGAGGGCGGGTATCACTACAGCCCTGTAGACCATGGGCTGGGTGGTAGGTTTGAGGGCTTGGAACACTCTTACGAATGGGTTAAAGCGGAATAAGCTACAGCTGGGACCGCTTCCTCGCACAAGAGGGTCACTGAACAACTCCAGCAACACCGACCCTCAGTGTAACAAGGTCACACAACACATATCTTGAAGGACCGCGGGGAAAAAGGGGTCGGAGGGGGGGGAGGGGTCGGTGGGGGGAGATCGTCACCTTTCAAGTTAGCCGTGGCTCACTAAGAGACGCTGAGCCAGCTATCACTGTACCCCAGTGTTATACAGTGACAGACCTGTACCCACCAGTGCTGTACCCCAGTGTTATACAGTGACAGACCTGTACCCACCAGTATTGTACCAGTGTTATACAGTGACAGACCTGTACCCACCATTACTGTACCAGTGTTAGACAGTGACAGACCTGTACCCACCAGTACTGTACCCCAGTGTAATACAGTGACAGACCTGTACCCACCAGTATTGTACCAGTGTTATACAGTGACAGACCTGTACCCACCATTACTGTACCAGTGTTAGACAGTGACAGACCTGTACCCACCAGTACTGTACCAGTGTTATACAGTGACAGACCTGTACCCACCAGTACTGTACCAGTGTTATACAGTGACAGACCTGTACCCACCAGTACTGTACCCCAGTGTTATAGTGACAGACCTGTACCCACCAGTACTGTACCCCAGTGTTATACAGTGACAGACCTGTACCCACCAGTACTGTACCCCAGTGTTATACAGTGACAGACCTGTACCCACCAGTACTGTACCCCAGTGTTATAGTGACAGACCTGCACCCACCAGTACTGTACCCCAGTGTTATACAGTGACAGACCTGCACCCACCAGTACTGTACCCCAGTGTTAGTGTTCCCCTGGCCCCCTTCGCGATGCTGGACACTGCAGCTACCTGTTCTCTGGCGGCACTGAACATGGGCTCCTGGATGTCAGTGTACATGCGTCGCAGAGCGTTGTAGCCGCCGGGAATGCTCTCCAGGTTGCTGAGCGCCCGGTCCTGATTCCTCATCATTTCCTGCATCATGGCTGGGTTCCGGGCCAGTTCCATCGTCTACAGGGAGGGAGAGAGGGTGTGAGTTCTGCTGATTGAGACCGGATCCTCCCAACACATGCACATAGGAGCAAGGAGACTGCCGTGCTCCGCATCAACTCGAACTGTTTAAACTCGGGCTCAAAATCAACCCATTCGGAACTAACCCTCTAAATCTCCGAATCCTTCTCAACAGCGACTCCTGCCCTCCCAACGTTCCCCTCATTTTTATGGTGCGTGACCCTTTTGAAGCCCATTCAGCTTTTCACGCACGGGTGCTTTTTTTCCGGATAAGTGGCTGCACTGGGCCTCGAGACCGCTGCGTGGCCAAGCAGCTCAGCAGGAACGTTCCTGCCGCTGCCGTCGTTCCCTTTCCGACGCCCCCCCCACACCCCTCAGTCAAGTGGTCACTCTTTACGATACCAGGGTGTGACCAAGCTTTGGGGATGAACAAAGCAGACCACTGCAGTTGTTCGTGTTTTCCCCGCTCCTGTATTAATAACCTACAGTGTCAATTGTGGGGGGGGGGGCAGAGTCGGAGGGGGGGCGGGGGGGCAGAGTCGGAGGATGGGCGGGGGGGGCAGAGTCGGAGGGGGGGCGGGGGAGGCAGAGTCGGAGGGGGGGCGGGGGAGGGGGGCAGAGTTGGAGGAGGAGCGGGGGGGGGGGGCAGAGTTGGAGGAGGAGCGGGGGGGGGGGGGGCAGAGTTGGAGGATGGGCGGGGGGGGGCAGAGTCGGAGGGGGGGCGGGGGAGGGGGGCAGAGTTGGAGGAGGAGCGGGGGGGGGGGGCAGAGTTGGAGGAGGAGCGGGGGGGGGCAGAGTCGGAGGGGGGGCGGGGGGGGGGCAGAGTCGGAGGATGGGCGGGGGAGGCAAAGTCGGAGGATGGGCGGGGAGGCAGAGTCGGAGGAGGAGGATGGGCGGGGGGGGGGGGCAGAGTTGGAGGAGCGGGGGGGGGGGCAGAGTTGGAGGAGCGGGGGGGGGCAGAGTCGGAGGAGGAGCGGGGGGGGGGCAGAGTCGGAGGAGGAGGATGGGCGGGGGGGGGGCAGAGTCGGGGGGGGGGCGGTGGAGGCAGAGTCGGAGGATGGGCGGGGGGGGCAGAGTCGGAGGAGGGGGGCGGGGGAGGCAGAGTCGGAGGATGGGGGCGGGGGGCAGAGTTGGAGGAGCGGGGGGGGGGCAGAGTCGGAGGAGGAGCTGGGGGGGGGCAGAGTCGGAGGAGGGGGGCGGGGGAGGCAGAGTCGGAGGATGGGCGGGGGGGGCAGAGTTGGAGGAGCGGGGGGGGGCAGAGTCGGAGGAGGGGGGGGGGGGGGGCAGAGTCGGAGGAGGGGGGCGGGGGGGGGGCAGAGTCGGAGGAGGGGGGCGGGGGAGGCAGAGTCGGAGGATGGGCGGGGGGGGCAGAGTTGGAGGAGCGGGGGGGGGGCAGAGTCGGAGGAGGGGCGGGGGGGCAGAGTCGGAGGAGGAGCGGGGGGGGGGCAGAGTCGGAGGAGGGGGGCGGGGGGGGGGCAGAGTCGGAGGAGGGGGGCGGGGGAGGCAGAGTCGGAGGATGGGCGGGGGGGGCAGAGTTGGAGGAGGAGCGGGGGGGGGGCAGAGTTGGAGGAGCGGGGGGGGGGGGGGCAGAGTTGGAGGAGCGGGGGGGGGGGGGGGGGCAGAGTCGGAGGAGGAGCGGGGGGGGGGCAGAGTCGGAGGAGGAGCGGGGGGGGGCAGAGTCGGAGGAGGAGCGGGGGGGGGGCAGAGTCGGAGGAGGAGCGGGGGGGGCAGAGTCGGAGGAGGAGCGGGGGGGGCAGAGTTGGAGGAGCGGGGGGGGGCAGAGTTGGAGGAGCGGGGGGGGGGGGCAGAGTTGGAGGAGGGGGGCGGGGGGGCAGAGTCGGAGGAGGTGGGCGCTGGGTGCAGTGTCTAATGGGGGGAGGGTGCCGCAGGTAGGGTTGGGGGGAGGGGGGGCGCAGGGAGGGTATTTTGGGGTGGGGGGGGTGGGAGGAGCTGAGGCCAAGGTTGAGGACTCTCCCTGACTGAACAGGCTCAACGGACGGAACAGAATGGATCTGAGCAAGGCCTCTGGTGGCCCTTCTGCCGTACGCCCCGGTTGAAATCTGTCTATTCATAAAGATAGGAAGACTTGCATTTGTCGACCGCCTCTCACCCACCGGACACCTCAGAGCGCTTTGCGGCCCAATGAAGTACTTTAGGCGCTGGGAGGGGGAGCGGGCGGGGAAGTGGTGTCGAGTCCAGGCTCCGATCGGCCGTGATCTTATTGAATGGCCGACTCCTGCTCCTCGTTCTTGTGTCGTTTCTCGGGACTGGGCGCGGAGACTGGGGGGGGGGGCGGGGGCTTTCTCCTCACCTGTCTCATGAGCTCGGGGTTGTTGAGCATGTGGCTGATCTCCGGGTTGCGTTCCATCAGCTGCTGCATCTGTGGGTTGGCCATGATCATCTGCCTCATCAGGTCCGGGTTGGACATCATGTTCTGCACGAAGGGGTTCTCCATGATCTGGGCCAGCATGTCCGGGTTCGACATCAGCTGCCGCTGCATCTGCTGCTGCAACTCCATGAAGTTGGCCGAGCCCATCCCCAAGCTTCCCAGGCCGGGAATGCCACCGAACCCAGCTGGAAAACACACACACGGGTCACCACACAATGTCTAGCACAGAAATAGGCCGCTCAGCCCCACCGTTCCGTGCCAGTGTTTATGCTCCAGCCTCCTCCCCACTTTCTCTACATCTACCCTATCAAACCCCTTCATAATTCTGAAGACATCGATCGAAGACATCGATCAGGTTGGCCCTCAGCCATCACAGGCTGCTCATAAGAACATGAGAAATAACAGGAGTCGGCCATTCAGCCCTTCGAGCCTGCTCCGCCATTCAATAAGATCATGGCTGATCTTCGCCCTCGACTGCACTTTCCATCCCGCCCGAGTGATCATCGGTCACAAGGTCGGAGCGCCCAACACTGGAGGGCATCGCCGCCACGTTCGATCCTGCCACCCAACACCCACATGCGTAGATGGCCATCGGGAGAAGGAACCCTGGTTTATTCACACCATCCTGCACACCACTCAAGCGAGGGACATGGTGACCAATTTCAACAACTGCCCCATCAGAGATCGGCATCGATCGGCATCAAATCCCCTTCAATCTGTCTCCGCGCTTTCCTGCGTCTCCAACTCTGTATCCCTCTCGCACATTCGCCTCACTCCCCTCCCACCTTCCCCTCACCACTCCCCCTCCCTCACCCCCCCTCCCCCTCACCCCCCTCCCCCACCCCCCCTCACCACCCTCCCTCCTCTCCCTCCCCTTACCCCCTCTCCCATTACCCCCCTCCCCCATTACCCCCCTCTCCCTCCCCCCCATCCCCATTACCCCCTCCCTCCTCTCCCTCCCCCATTACCCCCCTCCCTCCTCTCCCTCCCCCATAACCCCCCTCCCTCCTCTCCCTCCCCCATTACCCCCCTCCCTCCTCTCCCTCCCCCATTACCCCCCTCCCTCCCCATTACCCCCCTCCCTCCTCCATTACCCCCCTCCCTCCTCTCCCTCCCCATTACCCCCCTTCCTCCTCTCCCTCCCCCATTACCCCCCTTCCTCCTCTCCCTCCCCCATTACCCCCCTTCCTCCTCTCCCTCCCCCATTACCCCCCTTCCTCCTCTCCCTCCCCCATTACCCCCCTTTCTCCTCTCCCTCCCCCATTACCCCCCTTTCTCCTCTCCCTCCCCCATTACCCCCCTCCCTTCTCTCCCTCCCCTATTACCCCCTCCCTCCTCTCCCTCCCCCATTACCCCCTCCCTCCCCTCCTTACACCCCCCTCCCCCGTATTCCTCCCATCCCCTCCCCCCCCTTACACCCCCCTCCCCCCTATTCCCCCCCTACCCTTAACCCCCTCCCCTAACCCCCCTCCCTCCCCCTTAGCCCCCCTCCCCTAACCCCCGCTTTCTCGCCCCCCCTTCCCCTCCCTCCCCTTACCCCCCTCCCCTCACTCCTCCGCCCCCCTCCCCTCACCCCCCCTTCACTCCTCCGCCTCCCTCCCCTTAGCCCCCCTCCCTCCCCTTATCCCCCACTCTCCCCATCCCCCACTCTCCCTCCTCCATCCCTCCCCTTACGCCCCTCCTTCCCTCCCCTTACACCCTCCTTCCCTCCCCTTACACCCCTCCATCCCTCCCCTTACACCCCTCCATCCCTCCCCTTACCCTCCCTCCCCCTCCCTCACTCCCCTTACCCCCTCCCTCACTCACTCCCCCTCCCTCCCCCACTCCCCTTACCCCCCTCCCTCACTCCCCTTACCCCCCCTCCCTCACTCCCCTTACCCCCCCTCCCTCACTCCCCTTACCCCCCCTCCCTCACTCCCCTTACCCCCCCTCCCTCACTCCCCTTACCCCCCCTCCCTCACTCCCCTTACCCCCCCTCCCTCACTCCCCTTACCCCCCCTCCCTCACTCCCCTTACCCCCCCCTCCCTCCCCATATCCCCTCCCACTCCCTCTCCACCACCCTCGCACCTCCCCCCCCCCGCCCTCGCACCTCCCCCCCCCCCGCCCTCGCACCTCCCCCCCCCCGCCCTCGCACCTCCCCCCCCCGCCCTCGCACCTCCCCCCCCCCGCCCTCGCACCTCCCCCCCCCCGCCCTCGCACCTCCCCCCCCCCCGCCCTCGCACCTCCCCCCCCCGCCCTCGCACCTCCCCACCCCCCCCGCCCTCGCACCTTCCTCCCCCCCCGCACCTCCCCACCCCCCCCGCCCTCGCACCTTCCTCCCCCCCCGCACCTCCTCCTCCCCCCCCCTCGCACCTCCTCCTCCCCTCCCCCCCCCCCTCGCACCTCCTCCTCCCCCCCCCCCGCCCTCGCACCTCCTCCTCCCCCCCCCGCCCTCGCACCTCCCCCCCCCCGCCCTCGCACCTCCCCCACCCCGCCCTCGCACCTCCCCCCCTCCCTCTCTCCCATACACAAACCGGCAGTGCCGCACACCCGCGCGGAGCTTACATAATACAGACGGAGAGGGGGCGGGAGCTCCTGTGGGAGGTGTGGGGTTTGCTCCGCTGCTGGTACTGGTGACTGTGCCCGTGGCGGGCTCGGGCCTGGCGCTGGTCTCCTCGGCACTGGGCGCGCTGGAGGACGTCGACGGCTGCGTGGCGGAGTCCTGGAGCCTGGCGGAGCAAAGGGAGAACGTCACGGTCAGTGAGGAGCGGAGGGTGAGGGAGCTTGCCCGCCGGTCGCAAGGTGCGGAGGGGCCGGCTTGCAATTAGAGGGCGCCCCAGGCCTCACCCCACACACACCGAGCAACAGAAATCACCTCCCTCACACCCCACTGGGCTAGGTTACCAGCAGCGGTAGAGGACAGACAGGAGCAACACCCAGCCTCGTATAGGAGGCAAAGCAAGGCAGGACAGGAAGAGACAACATTTACTGAAACGTGGTTTGCCAAAGTCCTATTCCCATTTCAGAAACCACGTCCCCCATTTCAGGCACCCAGTAACACCATCAGATACAGTTACTGACACAGCTCAGTCTAATTTACTGACCCAGCCCTAACCTCAACTCTCTGTGTAGGCACTTCTTTTCATTTGACTTTATTAAGGGCATCGTTCAGCTGAAGATCCAACACTCCCAGGGCAGGTAAAGCACGGGGTTAGATACAGAGTACAGCTCCCTCTACACTGTCCCATCAAACACTCCCAGGGCAGGTACAGGGGGTTAGATACAGAGTAAAGCTCCCTCTGCACTGTCCCATCAAACACTCCCAGGGCAGGTACAGCACAGGTTAGATACAGAGTAAAGCTCCCTCTACACTGTCCCATCAAACACTCCCAGGGCAGGTACAGGGGGTTAGATACAGAGTAAAGCTACCTCTACACTGTCCATCAAACACTCCCAGGGCAGGTACAGGGGGTTAGATACAGAGTAAAGCTCCCTCTACACTGTCCCATCAAACACTCCCAGGGCAGGTACAGCACAGGTTAGATACAGAGTAAAGTTCCCTCTACACTGTCCCATCAAACACTCCCAGGGCAGGTACAGTGGGTTAGATACAGAGTACAGCTCCCTCTACACTGTCCATCAAACACTCCCAGGGCAGGTACAGCACAGGTTAGATAGAGTACAGCTCCAACTATTCTGCCCCAGTGACCTGCCATAGCCTCACCCTTAGTAAGGGTACCTCCTATTGCACGGGGTAACACTTCCATTTCATATCCTGCCTGTGCTTTTTCCCCTGTGCCCCATTAAGAACAGTCACGATTTCATGCCCAGTACATAAGAAATAGGAGCAGGGGTAGGCCATACAGTCCCTTGAGCCTGCTCCGCCATTTAATACGATCATGGCTGATCCGATCATGGACTCAGCTCCACTTCCCTGCCCGCTCCCCATAACCCCTTATTCCCTTATCAGTTAAGAGCTGTCTATTTCTGTCTTAAATTTAATCAATGACCCAGCTTCCACAGCTCTCTGGGGCAGCGAATTCCACAGATTTACAACCCTCAGAAGAAATTCCTCCTCATCTCAGTTTTAAATGGGCGGCCCCTTATTCTAAGACCATGCCCCCTAGTTCTAGTCTCCATCAGTGGAAACATCCTCTCTGCATCCAACTTGTCAAGCCCCCTCATAATCGTATACGTTTTGACAATATCACACCTCATTCTTCTGAACTCCAACGAGTAGAGGCCCAACCTCCTCAACCTTTCCTCATAACTCACCCTTAGTAAAGGTACCTCCTATTGTCAGGGTAACATTTCCGTTTCATATCCTGCATGTCCTTTTCCCCTCTGTGCCACATTAGGAACAGTCACGATTTCATGCCCAGGAGAAATGGGATTGAATCTGCTGCCAAGTTCATTACATGTTGTTCCCCAATAGTCAGGTGACACATTCGTGGTATGCATTTAAACCCGGGTCCCGGAGCTGAAAGGCCAGTGGCTGTGACAATCAAATCCAATCTGGAATCTAACACAATCACACATCCGGCCTACAGCTGCCTGCTGGCCCCAGGCTGAAGGCTACATTGCATGGAAATACTGCTGATCTACACTGGACCAAATATATTACAACACACAGGAAACGGTCAGGCATCTGGTGATATCTATGGAAGCGGAGATTTGCAGAGTGGGCATTGGGGAAGAAAAGCTGGACTGCAAAACCCAGATCATTCCAGGCACCTGCTAGTGTTACTTTTTGCACCTTGCATAATATCAGCTGTGGCTCAGTGGGCAGCACACTCGCCTTAGTTAGAAGGTTGTGGGTTCGAGCCCCACTCCAGGGACTTGAGCACACAAATCTAGACTGGTATTCCTCGTGTGGGTCAGAGGGGCAGTACTGAGGGAGCGCCGCACCGCCGGAGGGGCGGTACCGAGGGAGCACCGCACCGCCGGAGGGGCGGTACAGAGGGAGCACCCTACAGGGCTACGGACCAAGAGCTGAAAAGTGGGATTAGACTGGATAGCTCTGTCAGCCAATAAACACGATGGGACACAAGAAATAGGAGCAGGAGTCGGCCATACGGCCCCTCGAGCCTGCTCCGCCATTCAATAAGATCATGGCTGATCTGATCATGGGCTCAACTCCACTTCCCCGTCCGCTCCCCATAACCTTTGACTCCCTCATCATTCAAAAATCTGTCTATCTCCACCTTAAATATATTCAATGACCCAGCCTCCACAGCTCTCTGGGGCAGTGAATTGAAAAGATTCACGATCCTCAGAGAAGAAATTCCTCCACATTTCCATTTTAAATGGGCGGCCCCTTATTCTGAGACTATGTGCCCCCTAGTTCTAGATTCCCCCACGCGGGGAAACATCCTCTCTGCATCTACCCTGTCCAGTCCCCTCAGAATCTTATACATTTCAATAAGATCACCTCTCATTCTTCTAAACTCCAATGAGTAGAAGCCCAACCTGCTCAACCTTTCTTCATCTCGGGAATCAACCGAGTGACCCTTCTCTGAACTGCCTCCAATGCAAGTTGAATGGCCTCATTCTGTGGTGTACATTTCTATGATTCTTTGCTTCAGAGTGTGGCTGACATTTTCTCAGTAGCATCCACTTCTCACTGAAACCAACACTACACAGAAGCCCAGACAAAGGCGGCTTAAATTTCCTTTCATCTGACTTAAGGGAAGCCCCCATATGCTACCTGCTCTAATTTGTGATAGCGAAGGAACCGTATCTGCCTATAGAAGTTCACACGTGCAAATTTCCAACTCCATTAAAAAATATATACATAATATATAATTTACAAAGCTAAAGATACTTGCCCGACAGAAAGAAGAAAAGTGCCTTACATGACCTTACAGCGTCCCACAAGACATAAGAAATAGGAGCAGGAGTCGGCCATTCGGCCCCTCGAGCCTGCTCCGCCATTCAATACAATCATGGCTGATCTGATCATGGACTCAGCTCCACTTCCCCGCCCGCTCCCAATAACCCTCGACTCCATTATCGTTCAAAAATCTATCGATCTCAGCCTTGAATATACTCAACGACCAGAGCCTCCACAGCCCTCTGGGGCAGAGAATTCCAAAGATTCACCACCCTCCGAGTGAAGAAGTTCCTCATCTCAGTCCTAAATGGCCCACCCCTTATCCTGAGACTGTGAGACCCCTGGTTCTAAGCCTGAGGGAAAACACCCTCCCTGCATCTACCTTGTCAATCCCTTTAAGAATTTTGAATATTTCAATGACATCTATTCTGTCAATCCCCTACAGAATCCCAAAAAACTTTACAGCCACTTTTGAATTGCTGTAATGTGGGAAATGTGGCAGGCAATTGTGCACAGCAAGCTCCCACAAAGAACAATGTGATAAGTGACCAGATCACATGTTTTGTGATAAATATTGACCAGGACACTGGGGAGAACTCTTCTCTGAATCGTGCCATGCCACTGGATCTTTTGCGTCCACCCGAGAGGGCAGACAGGGCCTATGTTTCACATCTCGTCCAAAAGCTGACATCTCTCAATACAGGTTTGAACCTCCCCCGTCCAGAACCACTCCTGGCCACCGGACGGTGCATGCGCAGAACTCCGACATGAGCAAATTGAAGTCCTCCCTCGCTGACGACTCCCGCGATCCACCGTCCCCTCGTCCTCCCCCAAAGATCTCTCTGCCGCACTCCCAGTCTAAGCCGATATCCCCTTGTTCAGTTGCTGTACAGCCACCCGAGAACTCATTTTTAGAGTGGAAGCAAGTCTTCCTCGATTCCGAGGGACTGATGACGATGACGACATTACCAGTTCATCCACCAGGCTCACGACCACTTGCCACATCGTGGATCCCCCGAACTCAACTGGCCGGGGTTATATAGAGTCTTCTGAACATCACATGATTCGCTAAGCCACTCCCAACTCAACAAACCTGTGAGCATACATTACAGAACATGCAGAAACCAAGCGCAGGCAGCAGAAGGAGCGTGCGGCAAACCAGACTCCCCACCCACCCCTTCCTTCAACCACTGTCTGTCCCACCTGTGACAGAGACTAATTCACGCATCAGACTGCACAGCCACCTAAGAACTCTGAGTGGAAGCAAGTCTTCCTCGATTCCGAGGGACTGCCTATGATGATGATGACGACCTGCACCATCCAATTTAACGTGACCACCCCTCGTCCTGAAAAATGCCTTATCCGGAACAGGCCAGGTCCCGAGGGTTCCGGAGAAGGGAGGTTCAATCTGTACTGGCCTGGATTTTGCGCTCGAGTCTCTGGAGCGGGACTTGATCCTGCGACCTCCTGACTCGGAGGCAAGAGTGTGCTGCCCAATGAGCCACGAGTGACGCCTGGAAAAACACTTCTTGATTGGCAGAGCAGAAGGTTACGTACAGAATTAATGCACTGAACACGGAACAAGTCTCCTCTCCTGATAAAACCTGCCCGCTGACCCACCATAAGTGACGTCCATGCTGCAGTCAAGCGTACAGCTAATTTTGATGAGGGGGAAGCTTTCTTTTTGGAGACATTTACCGTGGCAAGGTCAAACCGTGCATCGTTTAGACGCTGCTGGAACACGGGGCTCATTCGCCACGAGCGTTCAGAAATTGCACAGGGAATTACAGCAAGGGTAAACACCAATTAAAACAGTCCAGAGGGAAACCGGAGGAGGAAAATAAACATTAAAAAAAAAGCATGGAGCACTTGTTTTCAGGGAAAGCGCTGCACGGGTTTAACGTTGGCGTACACCTCAGGCCCAGACACTCAACACAGCTCGTAAGATGTGAGGCCACACACTTAAATTACAAAAACTCAAACAACGGCACCTTATATTTATATAGCACCTTTAACGTAGTGGAACTTCCCAAGGCGCTTCACAGGAATATTATTAAAAATTTGACACCGAGCCGCACAAGTAGAAATTAGCGCAGCTGACCAAAAACTTGGTCAAAGAGGTCGCTTTTAAGGAGCATCTTGAAGAAGGAAAGAGAGGCGGAGAGGTTTAGGGAGGGAGTTCCAGAGCTTGGGGCCCAGGCAGCTGAAGGCACAGCCACCGATGGTGGAGCGATTATAATCAGGGATGCTCAAGAGGGCAGAATTAGGGGAGCGCAGACATTTCAGGGGGTTATGGGGCTGGAGGAGATTACAGAGATAGGGAGGGGGGCAAGGGCTGGGGCAGGTTACAGAGAGGGAGGGGTGTAGGGGCTGGAGGGCGGTTACAGAGATAGGGAGGGGTGTAGGGGCTGGAGGAGTTTACAGAGATAGGGAGGATTGTAGGGGCTGGAGGAGGTTTCAGAGAAAGGGAGGGGTGTAGGGGCTGCAGGAGGTTACAGAGATAGGGAGGGGTGTAGGGGCTGGAGGAGGTTATAGAGATAGGGAGGGGTGCAGGGGCTGGAGGAGGTTACAGAGATAGGGAGGGGTATAGGGGCTGGAGGAGGTTAGAGAGAGCACAGTTGGTGATGGGTGAGCAGGACTGGGTGCGAGTTAGGACACGGGGCAGCGAGCACAGGGGGTGATGGGTGAGCGGGACTCGATGCGAGTTAGGACACGGGTCAGCGAGCACAGGGGGTGATGGGTGAGCGGGACTCGATGCAAGTTAGGACACGGGGGCAGCCGAGTTTTGGAACACCTCTAGTTTATTGTAGAGTAGAATGTAGGAGGCCGGCCAGGAGTGCATTGGAATAGTCAAGTCTGGAGCTAATAAAGGCACGGATGCGGGCTTCAGCAGCGGAAGAGCTGAGGCGCGGGCGGAGACGGGCGATGTTCGAGGTTTGTTTCTTTTGCTTAGTACCATGAGTATTTGAGTATTTTGCTGAGCACCATGGCAACCTCACCCCTTCAACCTGGGTGTCATCTACAGCAAGGAATATAGGTTGGGAGATCTGCAATTAAAACATGGAGTACGTGTAAAGGAGAGGACTGGATGAAACAGGATGAATTTCCAGCTGTGAATGGGTCTACAGCACAAACATGCCAGTCTCACTCAGGGGCCACTGAATATCGTGCTCTGGGAAATTGCGAAGTGGCACACTGGGGAAGCAGAGAGATCTCTACGGGGGTGCTGTAACACCAACAATGGTGGGACAGTCCCGGGAGCCTAACTCTGTACCTGCCCTGGGAGCGTTTGATGGGCCGTGTACGTAAGAACATAAGAAATAGGAGCAGGAGTCGGCCATTCAGACCCTCGAGCCTGCTCCACCATTTAATATGATCATGGCTGATTTGATCATGGACTCAGCTCCACTTCCCTGCCCGCTCCCCATAACCCCTTATCCCCTTATCATTTAAGAAACTGTCTATTTCTGTCTTAAATTTATTCAATGTTCCCACTTCCACAGCTCTCTGAGGCAGTGAATTCCACAGATTTACAACTCTCAGAAGAAATTTCTCCTCATCTCAGTTTTAAATGGGCGGCCCCTTATTCTAAGATCATGCCCCTTAGTTCTAGTCTCCCCCATCAGTGGCAACATCCTCTCTGCATCCACCTTGTCGAGCCCCCTCATAATCTTACACATTTCGCAAAGATCACCTCTCATTCTTCTGAATTCCAATGAGTAGAGGCCCAACCTACTCAACCTTTCCTCATAAATCAACCCCCTCATCTCCGGAATCAACCAAGTGAACCTTCTCTAAACTGCCTCCAAAGTATATCCTTTCGTAAATATGGAAACCAAAACTGCACTCAGTACTCCAGGTGTGGCCTCACCAATACCCTGTATAACTGTAGCAAGACTGCCCTACTTTTATACTCCATCCCCTTTGCAATAAAGGCCAAAATTCCATTGGCCTTCCTGATCACTTGCTGTACCTGCATACCAAACTTATGTGTTTCATGCACAAGTACCCCCAGGTCCCGCTGTACTACAGCACTTGGCAATCTTGCTCTATTTAAATAATAACTTGCTCTTTGATTTTTTTTCTGCCAAACCTCACACTTTCCAACATTATACTCCATCTGCCAAATTTTTGTCCACTCACTTAGCCTGTCTATGTCCTTTTGCAGATTTGTGTGTCCTCACACATTGCTTTTCCTCCCATCTTTGTATCATCAGCAAACTTGGCTATGTTACACTCAGTCCCTTCTTCCAAGTCGTTAACATAGATTTCAAATAGTTGGGGTCCCAGCACTGATCCCTGCGGCATCCCACTAGTTACTGGTTGCCAACCCAAGAATGAACCATTTATCACGACTCTCTGTTTTCTGTTAGTTAGCCAATCCTCTATCCATGCTAATATATTACTCCCAACCCCGTGAACTTTTATCTTGTGCAGTAACCTTTTATGTGGCACCTTGTCAAATGCCTTCTGGAAGTCCAAATACACCACATCCACTGGTTCCCCTTTATCCACCCTGTTCGTTACATCCTCAATAATTCCAGAAAATTTGTCAAACGTGACTTCCCCTTCATAAATCCATGCTGACTCTGCCTGACCGAATTTTGCTTTTCCAAATGTCCTGCTACTGCTTCTTTAATAATGGACTCCAATATTTTCCCAATCACAGATGTTAGGCTAACTGGTCTATAGTTTCCTGCTTTTTGTCTGCCTCCTGTTTTAAATAGGGACGTTACATTTGCAGTTTTCCAATCTACTGGGACCTCCCCAGAATCCAGGGAATTTTGGTAAATTACAACCAATGCATCCACAATCCCTGCCGCTACTTCTAGACCCTAGGATGCAAGCCATCAGGTCCAGGGGATTTATCTGCCTTTAGTCCCATTATCTTACTGAGTACCACCTCCTTAGTGATTGTGATTGTGTTAAGTTCCTCCCCACCTATAGCCCCTTGACTATCCACTGTTGGAATATTGTTAGAGGGGGCTTTACTCTGTATCTAACCCCGTGCTGTACCTGCCCTGGGAATGTTTGATGAGACAGTGTAGAGGGAGCTTTACTCTATCTAACCCCGTGTTGTACCTGCCCTGGGAGTGTTTGATAGGACAGTGTAGAGGGAGCTTTACTCTGTATCTAACCCCGTGTTGTACCTGCCCTGGGAGTGTTTGATAGGACAGTGTAGAGGCTGGGCATTTCTGGCACACACTGTTGTGATTTGCTACATGGGCAGTTTTATTTTCCTTTCATAGTTATCTCCAGTTCTCGGCAGGATTCACTGACGGGCTTTTTGGTTGGACAATGACCTCATTATGTTCAACAATACCGTGAGTCACAGGAGTGTTGCACACACACAGCAGGGCCAAACGAGTCAATTAACAGAGATCTGGTCAACTAGATCGGACTGAAGCTGGGTTGGAGGGGTGCTGTTTCGTTCCGCTGGACAAAAAGCATGAGCCAGGTTCGCACCCTCCCTGCTCCACCATTCAATAAGATCACGGCATATCTTCAACCTCAACTCCATTATCCCGCCCGCTCACCCATATCTCGGTGTCCAAAAATCTAGCGATTTCAATCTTGAATATATTCAAAGACCTGAGCATCCACAGCCCTCTGGGGTATAGAATTCCAAAGATTCACCACTGAGTGAAGAAATTTCCCCTCATCTCTGTCCTAAACAGCCGACCCCTTATCCTGCCCCCTGCCCCCCCCCCCCCACCCCCCAGTTCTAGGCTCTCCAGCCGGAAAGGAAGACTTGGATTTATATAGCGGCTTTGACAACCATCGGACGTCTCAGAGATTTACAGCCAAAGTAGTACTTGTGCATGAAACACGAAAGGATAGTATGCAGGTACAGGAAGCGATCAGGAAGACCAATGGAATCTTGGCCTTTATTGCAAAGGGGGATGGATTATAAAAGCAGGGAAGTCTTGCTACAGTTATACAGGGTATTGGTGAGACCACACCTGCATGCAGTTTTGGTTTCCATATTTACGAAAGGATATACTTGCATTGGACGCAGTTCAGAGAAGGTTCACTCGGTTGATTCTGGAGATAAGGGGGTTGACTTATGAGGAAAGGTTGGGCCTCTACTCATTGGAATTCAGAAGAATGAGAGGTGATCTTATCGAAACGTGTAAGATTATGAGGGGGATGGACAAGGTGGATGCAGAGAGGATATTTCCACTGATGGGGAGACTAGAACTAGAGGGCATAATCTTAAAATAAGTGGCCGCCCATTTAAAACGGAGATTAGGAGAAATTTATTCTGAGGGTTGTAAATCTGTGGAATTCTCTGTCTCAGAGAGCTGTGGAAGCTGGGACATTGAATAAATTTAAAACAGAAATAGAGAGTTTCTTAAAAGATGGGATAAGGGGATAAGGGGTTATTGGGAAGTGGAACTGAGCAAATGATCAGATCAGCCATGATCGTATTAAATGGTGGAGCAGGCTCGAGGGGCCGTATGGCCTACTCTTGCTCCCATTTCTTATGTTCTTATGACCCAGATCATCTGTTTTTGTTTTGTTGGTTTAGGGATAAATATTGGCCAGGACAACAGGGATAACTCCACTTGTCTTCTTCAAAATAATGACACGAGATCTTTTACGTCCACCCGAGAGCAGACGGGGCCTCGGTTTAACGTCTCATCTGAAAGACAGCACCTCCAACAATGCAGCTCTTCCTCAGCATTGCACTGGAGTGTCAGCCGAGATTTTTGTGCTCAAGTCCCTGGAATGGGACTTGAACCCACAACCTTCTGACTCAGGCGAGAGTGCTACCCACTGAGACCAGGGGAGTACAACCTCTCTCTGCATCTACCCCATCCAGTCCTCTCAGAATTTTATGTTTCAATGAGATCACCTCTCATTCTTCTAAACTCCAGAGTACAGGCTCAATCTACTCAATCTCTTATAGGGCAATCTTCTCATCCCAGCGATCAATTTACGTCAACTTGACTGTGTGGAGATCTAACACTGCTCCACAGACGGGATGTGCAGATTTTGGGGTGGCAGGGTAGGAGAGGGAGGGAGGGGTGGCAGGAGGTTTGGGGGACACATCTTGTTGCAGATTGTTGGGGGGAGGGGCACATTCACCTTACCCATCACCTAATGCAGCGTTCTACACTTTCCTTTGGGAAGAGCAAGGGGATGCAAAGTAAGTCTCTTATAGGGAACAAACTGCACTCAGTCCCTATTTTTCTTTAAGCTGTTGTGACACATCTTTACCATTGCCAACTGCTAGGTCAACATTTTTGATCCATTTTTGCTGCGTCAACCGTCAGTGTCACTGCCGGCCCTTGCCACGAGGTCGTCATCATCATCATAGACAGTCCCTCGAAATCGAGGAACATGTGCTTCCACTCAAAGTGAGTTCTCAGGTAACTGTACAGTCCAATGCAGGAATTGCAGTCTCTGTCACAGGTGGGACAGACAGCGGTTGAGGGAAGGGGAGGGTGGGACTGGTTTGCCGCACGCTCCTTCCGCTGCCTGCGCTTGGTTTCTGCACGCTCTCGGCGACGAGACTCGAGGTGCTCAGCGTCCTCCCGGATGCTCTTCCTCCACTTAGGGCGGTCTTTAGCCAGGGACTCCCAGGTGTACTTAATCAAGGAGGCTTTGAGGATGTCCCTGTTAACGTTTCCTCTGCCCACCTTTGGCTCATTTGCCGTACAAGAGTTCCGAGTAGAGCGCTCGCTTTGGGAGTCTCGTGTCGGGGGCATGCAAACAATGCGGCCTGCCCAGCGGAGCTGATCGAGGGTGGTCAGTGCTTCGACGCTGGAGCTGTTGGCCTGTTCGAGAACATGGACGTTGGTTCGTCTGTCCTCCCGGAGGATTTGCAGGATCTTGCGGAGAACATCGTTGGTGGTATTTGTCCAGCGATTTGAGGTGTCTACTGTACATGGTCCATGTCCCTGAGCCACGCAGGAGGGTGGGCATCACGACAGCCCTGTAGACCATGAGCTTGGTGCCAGATTTGAGGGCCTGGTCTTCAAACACTCTTTTCCTCGGGCGGCCGAAGGCTGCGCTGGCGCACTGGAGGCGGTGTTGGATCTCATCGTCGATGTCTGCCCTCGCTGATAGTAGGCTCCCGAGGTATGGAAAGTGGCCAATGTTGTCCTGGGCCGCGCCGTGGATTTTGATGACAGGGGTCTCTCTGAACTTCACCGTCATCTGCTGCAGTAAAAGAACCTTGTGCTCATCAACGGACACAGCGGGCAACGAGGACAACTGCCCAGATACACGACACACACGACCCAAGCAGCCCAACCGTTTTGCTGCCAGTGTGTGATCACGAACCGATGGACGGGGAGGGGGAGCCCGCACGGTTTCCGGAATCTCCCCCCGGGGGGGGAACTGAAAAGCTCTTACCTCTGGGCCGTCTTTATTACCAGATGCACGGTGAGTCCGTCCTTAATGCCGTGCTGACTAAGCGTATCACCATCCTTCAGGATCTTCCCGGCAAAAATTAGCACCAGCTGCTCCTGCTTGGCTTTGAAACGTTTGGAGATTTCATCTTTGAACTGAAACGGAGGCAGAAATTGAAAACAATTAGACGGAGATTACAACGCTGACAGTTCTTCCCCCAAATGCACCAGCTAGTTTTTAAAACCGCACAGACCCGATCGGACGTTCGGCCTTGGCTGGACTGGCCGATTCTGGGCCGGTGTGGTGGCTAAAACAGCTGGCCCGTGGACCCCGTTCGCGACCAATGTTCCTTTCAAGCCACACACGTGTTTTTTTTTATAAATGGTATTTTGAATGCTCGAACATCCCCAAAAAAGTTATCGTGAACATTGCTCACGACTGCTATCCAGTGACCCTTCACGTCCTCAGATTGTCCCAAAGTGCTTCGCAGCCAATGTGCGCGCACAAGCTCCCACAGCAGCAATGAGATAATGACCCAGATAATCTGCTTTAGGTATTGGTTGAAGTATAAATATTGGCTGTAGTAATACCCGCCCTCCTGTATGGCTCAGAGACGTGGACCATGTACAGTTGACACCAAGTCGCTGGAGAAATACCACCAACGATGTCTCCGCAAGATCCTGCAAATCCCCTGGGAGGACAGACGCACCAACGTTAGCGTCCTCGACCAGGCCAACATCCCCAGCATTGAAGCACTGACCACACTCGACCGGCTCCGCTGGGCAGGCCACATTGTCCGCATGACCCAGACACGAGACTCCCAAAGCAAGCGCTCTACTCGGGAATTCTACACAGCAAGCGAGCCCTAGGTGAGCAGAGGAAACGTTACAGGGACCAACCTCAAAGCCTCCCTGATAAAATGCAACATCCCCACCGACACCTGGGAGTCCCTGGCCAAAGACCAGTCCGCCTTAAGTGGAGGAAGTGCATCCGGGAGGGCGCTGAGCACCTCGAGTCTCGTCGCCGAGAGCGTGCAGAAACCAAGCGCACACAGCGGAAGGAGCGTGCGGCAAACCAGTCCCACCCTCCCCTTCCCTCAACCACTGTCTGTCCCACCTGTGACAGGGACTGTGGCTCTCGTATTGGACTGTTCAGCCACCTGAGAACTCACTTTTAGAGTGGAAGCAAGTCTTCCTCGATTCCGAGGGACTGCCTATGCTGAAATATTGGCTCCAAGAACCCCCCGCCTTCCAATAGTGGCCGTGGGATCTTTTACGTCCACCCGAGGCGGCAGACGGCACCTTGGTTTAACGTCTCATCCCACAGACAGCACCTTCGACAGTGCGGCGCGCACCCTCTGTACTGTGCTCCCTCAGCACCGCACCCCCCGACAGTGCGGCACTCCCTCAGCACTGCCCTTCCGACAGTGCGGCGCTCCCTCAGCACTGCCCCTCCGACAGTGCGGCGCTCCCTCAGCACTGCCCCTCCGACAGTGCGGCACTCCCTCAGCACTGCCCCTCCGACAGTGCGGCACTCCCTCAGCACTGCCCCTCCGACAGTGCGGCACTCCCTCAGCACTGCCCTTCCGACAGTGCGGCGCTCCCTCAGCAGTGCCCCTCCGACAGTGCGGCGCTCCCTCAGCAGTGCCCCTCCGACAGTGCGGCGCTCCCTCAGCACCGCCCCTCCGACAGTGCGGCGCTCCCTCAGCACCGCCCCTCCGACAGTGCGGCGCTCCCTCAGCACTGCCCCTCCGACAGTGCGGCGCTCCCTCAGCACCGCCCCTCCGACAGTGCGGCGCTCCCTCAGCACCGCCCCTCCGACAGTGCGGCGCTCCCTCAGCACTGCCCCTCCGACAGTGCGGCGCTCCCTCAGCACTGCCCCTCCGACAGTGCGGCGCTCCCTCAGCACTGCCCCTCCGACAGTGCGGCACTCCCTCAGCACTGCCCTTCCGACAGTGCGGCGCTCCCTCAGCAGTGCCCCTCCGACAGTGCGGCGCTCCCTCAGCAGTGCCCCTCCGACAGTGCGGCGCTCCCTCAGCACCGCCCCTCCGACAGTGCGGCGCTCCCTCAGCACTGCCCCTCCGACAGTGCGGCGCTCCCTCAGCACTGCCCCTCCGACAGTGCGGCGCTCCCTCAGCACTGCCCCTCCGACAGTGCGGCGCTCCCTCAGCACTGCCCCTCCGACAGTGCGGCGCTCCATCAGTACTGCCCCTCCGACAGTGCGGCGCTCCCTCAGCACTGCCCCTCCGACAGTGCGGCGCTCCCTCAGCACTGCACCGGAGTGTCAGCCGAGATTTACGGTTCTCAAGTTCCTGGAGCGGGATAGAAAAAGTGTGGCGGTGATGTCTGCGTGTTTCAACGTCGGCAGGGATCACGGGTGAAGCATGCCCGAAGAGCCAGACAGTGAAGAGCCAGACAGTGAAGAGCCAGACAGTGAAGAGCCAGACAGTGAAGAGCCAGACAGTGAAGAGTGAGCAGCACCCATTACACCCATGCTGCAGTGAAGAGCTGGTTCAGTTTTGGGGGGGGGCGGGGGAAAAAGAGGTTGCAGAGGAGAATATTGACAAGTAAACACACATAAAAGATGCCGACTTGCTGGAGGGTAGCTCCAGCTGTTTGAACTCCTCCTTCAGCGCTTTGCCCGAGGGGCCAAGTGAGAGCATTGATAGTTTGGCAGGCTATTCATAGAAACATAGAAAATAGGTGGAGTAGGTGGCCATCTGGCCCTTCGAGCCTGCACCACCATTCAATAAGATCATAGCTGATCATTCCTTCAGTATCCCGTTCCTGCTTTTTCTCCATACCCCTTGATCCCTTTATCCGTAAGGGCCATATCTAACTCCCTCTTGAATATATCCAGTGAACTGGAATCAACAACTTTCTGTGGTAGAGAATTCCACAGGTTCACCACTCTCTGGGTGAAGAAGTTTCTCCTCATCTCGGTCCTAAATGACTTACCCCTTATCCTTAGACTGTGTCCCCTGGTTCTGGACTTCCCCAACATCGGGAACATTCTTCCGGAATCTAATCTGTCCAGTCCCGTCAGAATTCTATATGTTTCTATGAGATCCCCTCTCATCTTTCTAAACTCCAGTGAATACAGGCCCAGTCGATCCAGTCTCTCCTCATATGTCAGTCCTGCCATCAGTCTGGTGAACCTTCGCTGCACTCCCTCAATAGCAAGAACGTCCTTCCTCAGATTAGGAGACCAAAACTGAACACAATATTCCAGGTGGGGCCTCACCAAGGCCCTGTACAACTGCAGTAAGACTTCTCTGCTCCTATACTCAAATCCCCTAGTTATGAAGGCCAACATACCATTTGCCTTCTTCACCATCTGCTGTACCTGCATGCCAACCTTCAATGACTGATGAATCATGACACCCAGGTCTCGCTGCACCTCCCCTTTTCCTAATCTGCCGCCATTCAGATAATATTCTGCCTTCGTGTTTTTGTCCCCAAAGTGGATAACCTCACATTTATCCACATTATACTGCATCTGCCATGTATTTGCCCACTCGTCTAACCTGTCCAAATCACCCTACAGCCTCTTAGCGTCCTCCTCACAGCTCACATTGCCACCCAGTTTAGTATCATCTGCAAACTTGGAGATATTAAACTCAATTCCATCATCCAAATCATTAATATATATTGTAAATAGCTGGGGTCCCAGCACTGAGCCCTGCAGCACTTTACTAGTCACTGCCTGCCATTCTGAAAAGGACCCGTTAATCACAACTCTCTGCTTCCTGTCTGCCAACCACTTCTCTATCCACATCAGTACATTACCCCCAATACCATATGCTTTGATTTTGCACAACAATCTCTTGTGTGGGACCTTGTCAAAAGCCTTTTGAAAGTCCAAATACACCACATCTACTGGTTCTCCCCTGTCCACTCTACTAGTTACATCCTCAAAAAATTCCAGAAGATTTGTCAAGCGTGAATTCCCTTTCATAAATCCATGCTGACTTGGACCAATTCTATCACTGCTTTCCAAATGTGCTGCTATTTCATCCTTAATGATTGATTCCAACATTTTCCCCACTACTGATGTCAGGCTAACTGGTCTATAATTACCCGTTTTCTCTCTCCCTCCTTTTTTAAAAAAAGTGGTGTTGCATTAGCAACCCTCCAGTCCATAGGAACTGATCCAGAGTCGATCGACTGTTGGAAAATGATCACCAATGCATCCACTATTTGGGCCACTTCCTTAAGTACTCTGGGATGTAGACTATCAGGCCCCGGGGATTTATCGGCCTTCAATCCCATCAATTTCCCAAACACAATTTCCCGCCTAATAAGGATATCCTTCAGTTTCTCCTTCCCACTGGACCTTCGGACCCCTAGTACATCGGGAAGGTTATTTGTGTCTTCCTTTGTGAAGACAGAACCAAAGTATTTGTTCAATTGGTCTGCCATTTCTTTGTTCCCCATTATAAATTCACCCAAATCCGACTGCAAGGGACCAACATTTGTCTTCACTAATCTTTTTCTCTTGACATATCTATAGAAGCTTTTGCAGTCATTTTTTTATGTTTCCGGCAAGCTTCCTCTCGTACTCTATTTTCCCCCTCTTAATTAAACCCTTTGTCCTCCTCTGCTGAATTCTAAATTTCTCCCAGTCCTCCAGCTTGCTACTTTTTCTGGCTAATTTATATGCCTCTTCCTTGGATTTAACACTATCCTTAATTTCCCTTGTTAGCCACGGTTGAGCCACCTTCCCCGTTTTATTTTTACTCCAGACAGGGATGTACAATTGTTGAAGTTCGTCCATATGATCGTTAAAGGTTTACCATTACCTATCCATCGTCAACCCTTTAAGTATCATTTGCCAGTCTATTCTAGCCAATTCGCACCTCATACCAGCAAAGTTATCTTTCCTTAAGTTCAGGACCCTAGTTTCTGAATTAACTGTGTCACTCTCCATCTTAATAAAGAATTCTGCCATATTATAGTCACTCTTCCCCAAGGGGCCTCGCACAACAAGATTGCTAATTAGTCCCTTCTCATTACACATCACCCAGTCTAGGATGGCCAGCTCTCTGGTTGGTTCCTCGACATATTGGTCTAGAAATCCATCCCTAATACACTCCAGGAAATCCTCCTCCACCGCATTGCTGCCAGTTTGGTTAGCCCAATCAATATGTAGATTAAAGTCGCCCATGATAACTGCTGTACCTTTATTGCACACATCCCTTAATTCTTGTTTGATGCTGTCCCCAACCTCACTACTACTATTTGGTGGCCTGTACACAACTCCCACTAGCGTTTTCTGCCCTTTGGTATTCCGTAGCTCCACCCATACTGATTCCACATCATCCAAGCTAATGTCCTTCCTTACTATTGCGTTAATTTCCTCTTTAACCAGCAACGTCACCCCGCCTCCTTTTCCTTTCTGTCTATCCTTCCTAAATGCTGAATACCTCTGGATGTTGAGTTCCCAGCCTTGGTCATCCTGGAGCCATGTCTCCATGATGCCAATCACAGCATACCCGTGAGGAGGGCATGACAGCAGGTGACCCTGGTCACATGCACTTAAATTCTCCGCTCCACTCCCACTCCGATGTCTGTTCTAATGAAGCTCAACGCTCCCATTTTTCAGATACCAGCGGTTGGTGATTCTGCTATTCCCATTTACTCCTCCTCTAGACCCATCTTTTGTTTAACCTGTCCCATTGTCATCTCCATTTGCCTTGACCATCGCCCCTTTTTGTCATTTAATCTCTCCTGCCTTGCACCCTATCACAGACCTTTCCTTTTGTTCTTTCCACCCTCTTCTCCCCTTTTCCCTGCCTTTACACTCCGCTTAAAATCGGTTACAGCTCGAACCTTTTCCAGTTCTGACGAAGGGTCATCGACCAGAAACGTCAACTCTGTTTCTCGCTCCACAGATGCTGCCTGACCGCACTGAGTGTTTATATTATCGGAGGTCACTGGAAAGCAAATGGGATTCGGACCAGAGTTGATTTTGCCTTCCCCAAGGGCATTTGTAATACAGGTTGAACCTCCCTCCTCCGGAACACTTGGGACCTGGCCCGTTCTGGACAAGGGATTGTTCCGGACGAGGGGTGGTCACGTTAAATTGGATGGTACAGGTACTGAGCAAGGGGATATCAGGGCTGGCTGGCTTGGGGCTGGGAGCGTGGCAGAGAGATCATGGTGGGGGGGGGGGGGGGGGGGGGGCAGATCACGGGGTCAGGACAGCGATTGCGGGAGTCGGTAACGAGGAAGGACCTCAATTTGTCCATGTCGGAGTTCTGCGCATGCGCCACCTGGTGGCAAAGGGTGGTCCCGGACGAGGAGAGGCTTCAACCTATACCTTTAATTGCTGCCCCAGGTACAATCACTGCACTCTGGAGGTGCCTTTTCAGCGGAGTATCATTTTAGCAGCACGCTTTAACCAGAACACCATGCTGGAAAGTTCAAATATCTCTTCCCCCGGCCTCGGTTTAGCTGTGAACATTTTCTCTTCGTCTCAAATGGCAGCTGGTCATTATTCCGCCATTCACACCCTGTCCAGTTTGGAGATTTCATCTTTGAACCTTTTTCAAACTTCTGCCATTACCATTTCAATTCGGCCCATCATCTCTTTTGTCTCTCGAATCTCTCCTGCCTTCCACCCTATCACAGACATTCCCTTTTGTTCATTCTTCCCCTCCCCCTCAGCGCTCGTTAAGAATCCGTTCTTTCCGAACACGCGCCAGTTCTGACGAAGGGTCATCGACCCGAAACGTTAACTCTGCTTCCTCTCCAGATGCTGCCTGACCCGCTGAGATTTGCTGGTTTGATGCCAGATTCCAGCTTTCGCAGTATTTTGCTTTTGTGTTACATAGTCCCTGCTCTGTGCTCACACAAAGCGCTCCAGCGAATTTAACATAGAACATAAGAACACAAGAAATAGGAGGGCATCTGGACCCTCGAGCCTGCTACGCCATTCAATAATAACATGGCTGATCTGATCATGGCCTAAACTCCACTTCCCTGCCCGCTCCCCATAACCCTGCTGTCGTTCAAAAATCTGTCTATCTCCACCTTCAATGACCCAGCCTCCACAACTCTCTGGGGTAGAGAATTCCAAAGATTCATGATCCTCCTTATCGCCATCTTAAATAGGCGACCCCTTATTCTGAAACAATATCCCCTAGTTCTAGATTCCCCCACGGGGGGAAACATCCTATCTGCATCTGCCCTGTCCAACCCCCTCAGAATCTTATATGTTTCAATAAGATCACCTCTCATTCTTCTAAACTCCAATGAGTATAGGCCCAACCTGCTCAACCTTTCTCCATAAGACAACCCCTTCATCTCAGGAATCAACCGAGTGTACGCAGTATTTCAGGTGTGGTCTCACCCAACGGTACAATCGTAGCAGAACTTCTCTGCTTTTATACTCTATCCCCCTTCCATTTGCCTTCCTGATTGTTTGCTGTACCTGCGTGCTAACTTCTTGTGTTTCATGCGCAAGGACCCCCAGGTCCCTCGGTACTGCAGCATTTTGTAATCTCTCCCCATTTCAATAATAATTTGCTTTTTTTAACTTTTCCGAACAAGGTTTAGTTCATTACCACGAGCTCGATGGCTCAAATTCAGCTGCCACGTTCTGTGCAAGAGTACGCCTAACATCTGTGGTTGGGAAAATGTTGGGAGTCCAATATTAAAGACGGAGAAGCAAAATTCGGTCAGGCAGAGTCAGCATGGATTAATAAGGGGGAAGTCATGTTTGACAAATTTTCTGGAATTCTTTGATGTAACGAACAAATGGATAAAGGGGAACCAGTGGATGTGGTGTATTTGGACTTCCAGAAGACATTGACAAGATGCCACATAAAAGGTTACTGCACAAGATAAAAGTTCACAGGGTTGGGGGTAATATATTAGGATGGATAGAGGATTGGCTAACTAACAGAAAACAGAGAGTTGGGATAAATGGTTCATTCTCGGGTTGGCAATCAGTAACTAGTGGGGTGCCGCAGGGATCAGTGCTGGGACCCCAGCTAGTTACAATCTATATTAATGACTTGGAAGAAGGGACCGAGTGTAACATAGCCAAGTTTGCTGATGATACAAAGATGGGAGGACACAAAAAATCTGTAAGAGGACATAGACAGGCTAAGTGACTGGGCAAAAATTTGGCAGATGGAGTATAATGTTGGAAAGTGTGAGGTCATGCACTTTGGCAGAAAAAAATCAAAGAGCAAGTTATTATTTAAATGGAGAAAGATTGCAAAGTGCTGGGGGTACTTGTGCATGAAACACAAAAGGTTAGTATGCAGGTACAGCAAGTGATCAGGAAGGCCAAAGGTATCTTGGCCTTTATTGCAAAAGACATGGAGTATAAAAGCAGGGAAGTCTTGCTACAGCTATACAGGGTATTGGTGAGGCCACACCTGGAGTACTGCGTGCAGTTTTGGTTTCCATATTTACGAAAGGATATACTTGCTTTGGAGGCAGTTCAGAGGGTTCACTAGGTTCATTCCAGAGAAGAGGGGATTGACCTATGAGGAAAGGTTGAGTAGGTTGGGCCTCTACTCATTGGAATTCAGAAGAATGAGAGGTGATCTTATCGAAACGTATAAGATTATGAGGGGGTTTGACAAGGTGGATGCAGAGAGGATGTTTCCACTGATGGGGGAGACTAGAACCAGGGGGCATGATCTTAGAATAAGGGGCCGCCCATTTAAAACTGAGATGAGGAGAAATTACTTTTCTCAGAGGGTTGTATATCTATGGAATTCGCTGCCTCAGAGAGCTGTGGAAGCTGGGACATTAAATAAATTTAAGACCAAGATAGACAGTTTCTTAACCGATAAGAGAATAAAGGGTTATGGGGAGCGGGCAGGGAAGTGGAGCTGAGTCCATGATCAGATCAGCCATGATCGTATTGAATGGCGGAGCAGGCTCGAGGGGCCGTATGGCCTACTCCTGCTCCTATTTCTTATGTTCTTGAGGCGCACCAGAGACGACACAGAACTGAGCACACTTAGGAATTTAAATCGGCGGACTGCAAAATCGACTTTTTTTGAATTTTAATAATTCTGAGTTACAACAGGATCCTCGGAGAAAATAAGTTGTGCGCAAAATAATTTAGCAGTCTTTAGAAAATTAAGATCTAGTCAAGTGGACAACAGCCAACCTTCATGCTCAATAGGAAGTGATTGAGATGAAAAGGAGTGAAGGGTTATGGGGAGCGGGCAGGGAAGTGGACCCGAGTCCATGATCGGATCAGTCATGATCGTATTAAATGGCGGAGCAGGCTCGAGGGGCCGACTCCTGCTCCTATTTCTTATGTTTTTATGAAAGCACGGTTACAAGATAAAAAGTAACCTGTTGAAAGGACCACAGAATCATAGAATAGTACGGCACAGAAGGAGGCCATTCGGTCCCTCGAGCCAGTTTCGGCATTCAATGAGTTCATGGCTGACTTGTATCATAACTCCATCTGCCCGCCTTGGTTACATAGAAAATAGGTGCAGGAGTAGGCCATTCGGCCCTTCGAGCCTGCACCACCATTCAATATGATCAAAGCTGATCATTCACCTCAGTACCCCATTCCTTCTTTCTCTCCATACGCATTGATTCTTTTAGCCATCAGAGCCATATCTAACTCCCTCTTGAATATATCTAACGAACTGGCATCAACAACTTACTGTGGTAGAGAATTCCACAGGTTCACAACTCTGAGTGAAGAAGTTTCTCCTCATCGCTGTCCTAAATGGCTGACCCCTTATCCTTAGACTGTGTCCCCTGGTTCTGGACTTCCCCAACATCGGGAACATTCTTCCTGCATCTAACCTGTGCAGTCCCGTCAGAATTTTAGATGTTTCTATGAGATCCCCTCTCATTCTTCTAAACTCCAGTGAATACAGGCCCAGTCAATCCAGTCTCTCCTCATATGTCAGTCCTGCCATCCCTGGAATCAGTCTGGTGAACCTTCGCTGCATTCCCTCAATAGCAAGAACGTCCTTCCTCAGATTAGGAGACCAAAACTGAACACAATATTCCAGGTGAGGCCTCACCAAGGCCCTGTACAACTGCAGTAAGATGTACAGTAAACCTTAATACCCTTACCCAACAAAACTCTTATCCTCTCAGGTTTGAAATTTTAAATTGACCCCCCCACCTCAACAGCATTTTAGGAGAGAGTTTTCTCGATGTCCACTCCCGTGTGAGAAGCCGTGCTTCCTCACATCACGCCTGCGTCTCTTTGATCGGTGTTTTCTAGGGTAGGGGGTCTCGACGGCCAGCTCTCTCCTGGACCAGCCGAGCCGCCCACGTGAGGGGGACAGCTAACAAAAACAGAGGAAGCCCGCCTCGCACAAGAACATAAGAAATAGGAGCAGGAGTCAGCCATTCGGCCCCTCGAGCCTGCTCCGCCATTCATTATCATGGACTCAGTTTCACTTCTCCGCCCGCTCCCCAAAACCCTCGACTCCCTTATCGTTCAAAAATCTGCCTATCTCCACCTTAAATATATTCAATGACCCAGCCTCCACAGCTCTCTGGGGCAGAGAATTCCAGAGATTTACAACCCTCAGAAGAAATTCCTCCTCATCTCCAGACTGCACCTGGAGTAGTGTGTGCAGTTTTGGTCTCCTTACCCAAGAAAGGATATACTTGCCAAAGAGGGAGTGCAGCGAAGGTTCACCAGACTGATTCCTGGGATGGCAGGACTGTCGTATGAGGAGAGATTGGGTCGACTAGGCCAGTATTCACTGGAGCTCAGAAGAATGAGAGGGGATCTCATTGAAACATATAAAATTGTGACGGGGTTGGACAGACTGGATGCGGGGAGGATGTTTCCCCGGGCTGGGAAGTCTAGAACAAGGGGTCACAGTCTCAGGATACGGGGTAGGAAATTTAGGACCGAGATGAGGAGAAATGTTTTCACTCCGAGGGTGGTGAACCTGTGGAATTCTCTACCACAGAAGGCTGTGGAGGCCAAGTCACTGAACATATTTAAGAGGGAGATCGATAGATTTCTAGACACAAAAGGCTTCAAGGGGTATGGGGAGAAAATGGGAATATGGTGCTGAGATAGAGGATCAGCCATGATCATAGTGAATGGCAGTGCAGGCTCAAAGGGCCGGATGCTCCTATTTTCTGTTTCTAAGTTTTAAACAGGCAACCTCTTATTCTGAAACGATGCCCCCTAGTTCTAGATTCCCGCACGAGAAGCATCTTCTCTTGCGCGCGTGCCCACGTTGGTTGAGGGTTGCGGCAATGCCAGCTAGAATGCCTCCCCTTTCCTAGCTCTCCAGGAAGACTGACCACTTGGGCGAGGCTCAGGAGGGTGGTCTGTTCCCACAGAGCCACACTCAGGCACTGGGCACTGAGGGGAGATAAGTGGAGGGTGGGGGGTCAGGAGGAGAGATCAGAAGATAGAAAATAAAATGCCACACTGACACATTAGAATCAGAAAATTTACAGCGTGGAAGGAGGCCATTTTGGCCCATCGTGTCCGCGCCGGCCGACAAAGAGCCACCCAGCCTAATCCCACTTTCCCGCTCTCGGTCCGTAGCCCTGCAGGTTACGGCACTTCAAGTGCACATCCAGGTACTTTTTAAATGTGGTGAGGGTTTCTGCCTCTACCACCCTTTCAGGCAGTGAGTTCCACCCCAGACCCCCACCACCCTCTGGGTGAAGGCATTTCCCCTCAAATCCCCTCTAAACCTCCCCCCCAATTACTTTAAATCCTTGCCCCCTGGTTGTTGACCCCTCTGCCAAGGGAAACAGGTCCGTCCTATCCACTCTATCCAGGCCCCTCATAGAAACATAGAAAATAGGTGCAGGAGCAGGCCATTCAGCCTGCACCACCATTCAATATGATCATGGCTGATCATGCAACTTCAGTACCCCATCCCTGCCTTCTCTCCATACACCTTGATCCCTTTAGCCGTAAGGGCCACATCTAACTCCCTTTTGAATATATCCAACGAACTGGACTCAACTTTGTGGTAGAGAATTGCATAGGTTCACAGTTCTCAATTTTATACACCTCAATCAGGTCTCCCCTCAGCCTCCTCTGTTTCAAAGAAAACAAACCCAGCCTATCCAATCTTTCCAGTCTAGGAAGCATCCTTATAAATCTCCTCTGTACCCTCTCTAGTGCAATCACATCCTTCCTGTAATATGATCATAAGATAATAAGAACATAAGAAATAGGAGGAGTCGGCTATTTAGCCCCTCGAGCCGGTTCCGCCATTCAATCAGATCATGGCTGATCTGTATCTTAACTCCATCTACCCGCCTTGGTTCCGTAACCCTTAATACCCTTACCCAACAAAACTCTATCCTCTCGGTTTTGAAATTTTAAATTAACCACCCCCCATCTCAACAGCATTTTAGGAGAGAATTTTCTCGATGTCCACTCCCGTGTGTGAAGCCGTGCTTCCTCACATCACGCCTGCGTCTCTTTGATCGGTGTTTCCTGGGGTAGGGGGTCTCGACGGCCTGCACTCTCCTGGACCAGCCGAGCCCCCCACGTGAGGGGGACAGCTAACAAAAGCTCCCCGCATGAAGTCGCGGGAAGGGGCACAACAGAGGAAGCCCAACTCACACAAGAATGTTTCAGTATAAGGGGTGTCGCAGTTGTGTGAGGCGGACTGGTTGGGCTGGGTGCTCTTTGCCTTTCCGTCATTGTTCATAGGTTTACATGTAACCTTCAGGGCTGCTGACCGAGGGCCGTGCGGTTCTTTGTCGGCCGGCGTGGACACGATGGGCCGAAATGGCCTCCTTCTGCGCTGTAAATTTCTATAAGAAATGAGGAGTTCAGCTGTCCCCTGGTTGTTGACCCCTCTGCTTAGGGAAATAGATCCTTCCTATCCACTCTACCTAGGCCCCTCAAATGTTATACACCTCAATAAGGTCTCCCCTCAGCCTCCTCTGTTCCAAAGAAAACAAACCCAGCCTCTCCAATCTTTCCTCACAGCTAAAGTTTTCCAGTGCAGGAAACATCCTCGTAAATCTCCTTTCTAGTGCAATCACATCCTTCCTGTAATGTAGTGACCATAAGATAACATAAGAAATAGGAGCAGGAGTCGGCCATTCGGCCCCTGAAGCCTGCTCCGCCATTCAATAAGATCATGGACTCAGCTCCACTTCCCTGCCCACTCCCCATAACACTCGACGAGAACTGCTCGCAGTTTCAAGACACACACGGGGCCCACCATTTTGCCGAGAAATAAGACGCGAATTGGTTTCGGGACATTCTGCACACTTATAGACTTCAGCGAGTGGGAGATCGAGGAACCAGCACCTTAGAGCCATTCCCCATCAGCAGTCAGCACACTGCAGCTTTTCTAGGATAGGGACTGGCCTGCTGTCGGGGTCTGCTCAACTCGGAGGAGCTGGAGCAGAGAAACCGTTACACCATGTGTGGACAACGGCAACCGGGGTGCAACAATGGAGGGGCTGCTGGAACCATATCCCAGCATGGGACTGTAGTGGGATCAACTGTCTGCACAGCTGATTAATCAGTTATTGAAGGTTGGCATGCAGGTACAGCAGGCGGTGAAGGAGGCAAATGGCATGTTGGCCTTCATAACAAGAGGAATTGACTATAGAGCAGGGAGGTCTTACTGCAGTTGTACAGGGCCTGGGTAAGGCCACACCTGGAACAGTGTGTTCAGTTTTAGTCTCCTAATCTGAGGAAGGACGTTTTTTGCTATTGAGGGAGTGCAGCGAAGGTTCACCAGACTGATTCCCGGGATGGCAGGACTGACATATGAGGAGAGACTGGATTGACTGGGCCTGTATTCACTGGAGTTTAGAAGAATGAGAGGGGATCTCATAGAAACATATAAAATTCTGATGGGATTGGACAGGTTAGATTCCGGAAGAATGTTCCCGATGTTGGGGAAGTCCAGAACCAGGGGTCACAGTCTAAGGATAAGGGGTTGGCCATTTAGGACCAAGATGAGGAGAAACTTCTTCACTCAGAGTTGTTAACCTCTGGAATTCTCTACCGCAGAGAGTTGCTGAGGCCAGTTTCGTTAGATATATTCAAGAGGGAGTTAGATGTGGCCCTTACGGCTAAAGGGATCAAGGGGTATGGAGAGAAAGCAGAAATGGGGTACTGAAGGAATGATCAGCCATGGTCATATTGAATGGTGGTGCAGGCTGGAAGGGGTGAACGGCCTACTCCTGCACCTATTTTCAATGGTTCTATGTTTAATCGGGTCCACCATCAGGCATACCGAGTGCAAACAGCACAAGCATTACTGAGCTTTAGGGTTTACGGTATATACAGTATGTATCCAGTGTCAGGCGTGGCTCAGTGGGCAGCACAGTCGGAAGGTCGTGGGTTCAAATCCCACTCCAGGGACTTGAGCAGATAAATCTAGGATGACACTCGAGGGGCAGCGCTGAGGGAGCGCCGCACTGTCGGAGGGGCGGCGCTGAGGGGGCGCCGCACTGTCGGAGGGGCGGCGCTGAGGGGGCGCCGCACTGTCGGAGGGGCGGCGCTGAGGGAGCGCAGCACAGTCGGAGGGGCGGCGCTGCACTGTCGGAGGGGCGGTGCTGAGGGAGCGCCGCACTGTCGGAGGGGCGGTGCTGAGGGAGCGCCGCACTGTCGGAGGGGCGGTGCTGAGGGAGCCCCCGCACAGTCGGAAGTGTCGTCTTTCAGATGAGATGTTAAACTGAGGCCGTCTGCCCTCGGGTGGACGTAAAAGATCTCATTGCGCTATTTCGAAGGAGCAGCGGGGTTATAACAAGTGTACTAGCGCTAATATTTACCCCTCAAACAAAAAAACAGATGATCTGGATCATTATTGCATCGCGGTTTGTGGGAGCTTGCTGTGCGCAAATTGACTGCTGCGTTTCCCACATTCCAACAATGACTAGACTCCAAAAGTACCTCATTGGCTGTAAAGTGCTTTGAGAAGTCCGATAAACGTGAAAGGCATTGTACAAATCCAAGTCCTTCTTTCTTTAAAGATGCACAAATTGTCCTCACTGACCTCCTGGTCCGGCAACATCTTGATTTCAAAATTCTCATCCTTGTTTTCAAATCCATCCATGCCCCTCACCCCCTCCCTATCTCTAACCTCCTCCAGCCCCTACACCTCTCCCTATCTCTCTAACCTCCTCCAGCCCCCACACCTCTCCCTATCTCTAACCTCCTCCAGCACCTACACCTCTCCCTATCTCTGTAACCTCCTCCAGCCCCGACACCTCTCCCTATCTCTGTAACCTCCTCCAGCCCCGACACCTCTCCCTATCTCTGTAACCTCCTCCAGCCCCGACACCTCTCCCTATCTCTGTAACCTCCTCCAGCCCCACAACCCCCCCCCCCCCCCCCCCCGAGATCTCTGCGCTCCTCTAATTCTGCTCTCTTGAACATCCCTGATTATAATCGTTCCACCATCGGTGGCCGTGTCTTCAGCTGCCTGGGCCCCAAGCTCTGGCACTCCCTCCCTAAACCTCCCCGCCTCTTTCCTCCTTCAAGACGCTCCTTAAAACCGACCTCTTTGACCCAGCTATTGGTCATCTGCCCTAATTTCTCCTTATGTGGCTCAGTGTCAATTTTTCTAAATCTCGTAACACTCCTGAAAAACAGCTTGGGACATTTCATTACTTTAAAGGCGTTATATAAATACAAGTTGTTGTTGTAGAAATTGTCCTGCCGGGCAGGGCTCAACAACCTCTGACCCGTTGATGCCGTTCCCGCATCTACATAACATAAGAAATAGGAGCAGGAGTCATCCATTCGGCCCCTCAAGCCTGCTCCGCCATTTAATATGCTAATTGCTGATCCGATCATGTACTCAGCTCCAGTTCCCTGCCCGCTCCCCATAACCCTTTACTCCCTGTCGATCTCTCCCTTAAATATAATCAATGACCCAGCCTCCACAGCTCTCTGGGGCAGAGAATTCCACAGATTTACAACCCTCAGAAGAAAAATCGTTATCAGCTCAGTTTTTAAATGGGCGGCCCCTTATTCTGAGACTATGTCCCCTAGTTTTGGCCAACATCCCCAGCATTGAAGCACTGACCACGCTCGATCAGCTCCGCTGGGCGGGCCACATTGCCCGCATGTGAGACACGAGACTCCCAAAGCAAGCGCTCTACTCGGAACTCCTTCACGGCAAACGAGCCAAAGGTGGGCAGAGGAAACGTTACAAGGGCACCCTCAACGCCTCCCTGATAAAGTGCAACATCCCCACCGACACCTGGGAGTCCCTGGCCACAGACCAGTCTGCCCTAAGTGGAGGAAGTGCATCCGGGAGGGTGCTGAGCACCTCGAGTCTCGTCGCCGAGAGCATGCAGAAAACAAGCGCAGGCAGCGGAAGGAGCGTGCGGCAAACCAGTCCTACCCACCCCTTCCCTCAACCACTGTCTGTCCCACCTGTGCCAGGGACTGTGGCTCTCGTATTGGACTGTTCAGCCACCTGGGAACTCATGTTAAGAGTGGAAGCAAGTCTTCCTCGATTCCGAGGGTCTGCCTATAATGATGATCCTTCCATAAATACGGAGACCCAAAACTGCACGCAGTACTCCAGGTGTGGCCTTGCCAATACCCTGTGCAGTTGTAGCAGAACTTCCCTGCTTTTATACTCTATCCCCCTTGCAATAAAGGCCAACGTTCCATTTGCCTTCCTGATTACTGGCTGTACCTGCATGCTAACTGTACTACCACAGTTCCGTGCTTCAGGCCTTCGACACAATCGCATGCAGACAACTACATTCTCCGGCATCATCGCCCTCTCTCAGCCCTCCACAATGGCCAACTCTACACGTTATTTATTTGTTCCTGGGATGTGGGCATCGATTGCCCATCCCGAACTGCCCTCAAGAAGGTGGTGGTGAACTGCCTTGTGCAACTGAGTGTCTCACTGGGCCATCTCAGAGGGCAGTTAAGAGCCAACCACATCGCTGTGGGTCTGGAGTCACATAGCGGCCAGACCGGGTAAGGGCAGCAGATTTCCTTCCCTAAAGGACATTAGTGAACCAGATGGGTTTTTACAACAATCCAGTAGTTTCATGATCACCATTACTGACACAAACTTTTTATTACAGATTTATTTCATTAACTGAATTTATATTCCCCAGCTGCCGTGGTGGGATTTGAACTCCGGTCTCGGATTATTAGTCAGGGCCTCCGGCAACATAACCGCTAGGCTGCTGCATCCTTAAGTAGAGCATCACAGCACTGCTCGTACGCTAAATATCAAAGCCAGCGCAGTAAATAATCTCTACAACCTTCCTGAGGACAGTCCAAAGCATTCCTGCTACAGTGTGCACGGCAGGACAGTCAGTTATTACATGGACGTTGCATGACAACGTCTTTCAACATCAGTGCCGTGGGTTGACAGGACTGTTAGAATCAGGGAAGCTTACAGCGCGAAAGGAGGCCATTTCGGCCTGTCGTGTCCGCGCCGGCCGACAAAGCGATCCAGCCGAATCCCACTTTCCCGCTCTCGGTCCGTAGCCCTGTAGGTTACGGCACTTCAAGTGCACATCCAAGTACTTTTTTAAAACGCGGTGAGGGTTTCTGCCTCTACCACCCTTTCAGGCAGCGAGCTCCACCCCAGACCCTCTAAGTGAAACATTTTCCCCTCAAATCCACCTACCAATTACTTTAAATCTATGCCCCGATTGTTGACCCCTCTGCTAAGGGGAAATAGGTCCTTCCTATCCACTCTATCCAGGCCCCTCATAATTTTATACACCTCAATAAGGTCTCCCCTCAACCTCCTCTGTTGCAAAGAAAACAAACCAGCCTATACAATCTTTCCTCATCGCTAAAAATACTCCAGTCCAGGCAAACATCCTGGTAAATTTCCTCTGTACCCTCTCCAGTGCAATCACATCTTTCCTGTAATGTGGTGACCAGAACTGCACACAGTACTCTAGCTGTAGCCTAACTAGTGTTTTATACAGTTCAAGCATAACCTCCCTGCTCTTGTATTCTATGCCTCGGCTAATAAAGGCAAGTATTCCATGTGCCTTCTTAACCACCATCCTTTATTAAGGAAGGAGCCATCAACAGAGAGCGGTACGTTAACTTTATACCCTTATCCGGAACCCTCGGGACCTGACCTGTTCCGGATAAGGAATTTTTGCCGGAAGGGAGGTCACGTTAAAATTGGATGGTACAGGTACTGAGCAAAGAGGATATCGGGGCTTGGGGCTGAGAGTGCGGCAGAGAGGTTGTGGGGGGGGGCAGTGGATTGCGGGGTCAGGCCAGCGATTGCGGGAGTCGGTGGCGAGGAAGGACTGCAATGTGTTCATGTTGGAGCGGCCGGGAATGGTGCCGGATAAGGGAGACCCAATCTGTACCACCATGGTGGGATTTATAGTTTTTACATCACCAAAGGGACCGACCGTGTACGGTATCCAGTCTCTCCTAATCCTCCAAGATCTCTGCCGCTGTCCAGGGCCCCAAATACTCCTTCCACGTGAAAACAGCGATTTACTTGTACTTCTTTCAATCTAGTAT